>NC_061851.1:36404371-36409371 GCF_019202785.1 Penaeus chinensis | reverse complement strand
ATTATTATTATTATCAATATTATTATTATTATCAATATTATTATTATTATCAATATTATTATTATTATCAATATTATTATTATTATCATTATTATTATTATCAATATTATTATTATTATCAATATTATTATTATTATCAATATTATTATTATTATCAATATTATTATTATTATCAATATTATTATTATTATCAATATTATTATTATTATCAATATTATTATTATTATCAATATTATTATTATTATCAATATTATTATTATTATCAATATTATTATTATTATCAATATTATTATTATTATCAATATTATTATTATTATCAATATTATTATTATTATCAATATTATTATTATTATCATTATTATTATTATCAATATTATTATTATTATTATCATTATTATTATTATCATTATTATTATTATCAATATTATTATTATTATTATCAATATTATTATTATTATCATTATTATTATTATCATTATTATTATTATCAATATTATTATTATTATCAATATTATTATTATTATCATTATTATTATTATCATTATTATTATTATCAATATTATTATTATTATTATTATTATCAATATTATTATTATTATCATTATTATTATTATCATTATTATTATTATCATTATTATTGTTATTATCATTATTATTATTATCATTATTATTATCATTATCATTATTATTATTATCAATATTATTATTATTATTATCATTATTATTATTATCATTATTATTATTATCATTATTATTATTATCAATATTATTATTATTATTATTATTATTATTATTATTATTATTATTATTATTATCAATATTATTATTATTATTATTATCAATATTATTATTATTATTATTATCAATATTATTATTATTATTATTATCATTATTATTATTATCAATATTATTATTATTATCATTATTATTATTATTATTATTATTATTATCATTATTATTATTATCAATATTATTATTATTATTATTATTATTATTATTATTGTTATTATTGTTATTTTATTATTATTATTATCATTATTATTATTGTCATTATTATTATTATCATTATTATTATTATCAATATTATTATTATTATTATTACTATTACTATCACTATCACTATAACTGTTATCATTATTGCTATTACTATTATAATTATTGTTAGTAGTAGTAATGGTAGTAATAGTGGTAGAAGTAGTAGGAGTAATAATAATATTATAGTAACCAGTATTATATATTTTATTGATTATAGTTTTTTATTATCATCATTAATTGTGCATAAAACAGTAGTTATATAAAAAAAAAAAATGACGAGAAAAGAATTGGAAACTTCCCTTATGTTACAAGACAATAATTCCTATTTTGCTGTGTTTTTCAGTTCAGAATCTTTACTATATCTGGAATTCTTCCGTATCTCTCCGTGAACGATATTAGCCCATGGGAAAATAGACATGTCGCTCATCGCTCCCCTAAGGAAGACAGACCCTTTTTTTTTTTGACGAAATCATGAGAAATCGCGCATTGTTCGCTCAGACAATAGACAGTTTGGGAGGTCACGGAGAAGGGGGGGGGGGAGAGGGGGAAGGGAGGGGGAGGGGGGTGTACACGTAAACTCAAGTTGCGTAAACTCCCTAACTCGCGTAGGGGAAGGGGAAGGGGGGGGGGGGGTTAGACCATAGGGGAGGCGGGGTTGGCGTGTGAAAGGTGTCGTCCCCTTGTGGTCGTAATTTGTGGGTGTTCATTGTATGGGTCTGTCTACGTGCTATTTGTGTGGATGTAGTGTATTTTCCCTGGGCAGGTTTCTTTATCACGCAGGGTTGGTATTGATACGTATACACTGTGGGAGATCGGTTAATCAAAGAATGCAGGGATATACACAGACAGACTTTCTTGTCGTACAGTTTACGTTAATGTGTTTTGTGTCTGGGTGTGTGATTGTGCGCGAACCGACACAAGTCTTGTGAGTGTATTTGCAAACGTACGCACAAGTGTCAGGGCTGTACCGAGAATCAGCCCTCATAACAAGTGTTGTGAGGGCGAGGTAAATGACCCTGACACAGGCCAGGTGTGGAAGCGAGGCCAGTATGGCGCCGCCGCCGCCGCCGCTTGTGTCGTATGCGTCCGCCCCGCCATCTGCCGTCGTGACCTTGAGGCTCGCGAGGATCCTGGCGTCTGACCCTCGCGCGTCCGCTTGTCATCCCCGAGCGACATCACTTCCTCCGGCGGAGCGAAGGTGACTCCCCAAGGTGGCTCGGGCCAGCAGCCGCCGGCCGTCGCTCCGGCCCGCCCGACGCGGACTCTGCTGCTCTCTGCCTGTCTATCCATCTCTCTCTTATCTATCTACCTATCTCTATATCACATTCTCATTCTCTGCGTGAGAGAGAGAGAGGCAGAGAGACAGACAGACAGACAGACAGACAGACAGACAGACAGACAGACAGACAGACAGACAGACAGACAGACAGGCAGGCAAGAAGTTACGTATGTATGTATGTATCATTTTATAAACATACATACAAATATGGAAACATAAGAAACGTAATTCTCTTCACATTAAAACCATCAGGCCAGAGAAAAAAATCGGCAACCTCGAGCTTTGTCACCCAAGATGTTTCTCTCCCCCCCCCCCTTCCCTTCGCAGCTCTTTCCGGGGAGGAGGCGGGAGCGGGGGTGGGTTTAGTGGGGGGGGGGAAGGAAGGGGAAAGGGGGAGGAGGGAGGAGTGGGGGAAGGTAGAGGAGGGAAGGTGAAGGGAGAAGATAGAGGAAGGGGAAGAGAGGAAGAAGGGAAAGGGGCATAGAGGGAGAGAGGCAAGGGCAGGGGAAATGGAAGGAAGGAAACAGAGGAGGTAATGAATGGGAAAGGGGAAAGGAGTGGGGCCAGAGAACAAATAACAAAAGTAATTTGATTTGAAACGACAACTTCATTGAGTAAGAGTTTATACCTGTAAAGAACGAAGCAGGGTATTGAAAGGAGTCTCTCTCTCTCTCTCTCTCTCTCTCTCTCTCTCTCTCTCTCTCTCTCTCTCTCTCTCTCTCTCTCTCTCTCTCTCTCTCTCTCTCTCTCTCTCTCTCTCTCTCTCTCTCTCCCTCTCCCTCTTTTCGAGAGCAGCTGCCTATACCCGGATGCATGTCTAAAATAAAACGAGGAAAGAAAGCAGACCAAAATAAGATCGTTTCCAACTCCCCATCTCATTAACGCCTCATTATGAGTCGAGGGCTAGAAATAACGAAGAAAAAATAGATGAGGGCCTACCTTTAGCCTTACCTCATCGCTTGTCCAGTTTTTTAAAGATTTATCATTGTTATTGTTATTATCATCATTGTTATTATTGTTGTTGTTATAGTTATTGTTGCCATTGTTGTTGTTGGTGGTGGTGTTATTATTATTGTTGGTGTTATCATTATCATCATCATCATCATCATCATCATTATCATTTTCTTATTCTTATGTGTTTGCCAATGTATTAATAATTTTGTTGACGGCCAGCAACGCCTCCCATGTGTATTTGTAAAGGCCTTTGTGTAAATTTTCCAGAAGCTGATTAAACGTCTTTGCAGTTCTCGTTGAACTTGTTAATGTAAGAAAATGAATCAAGGGTTAACTCAAGTCTTGCAAATATGGCTATTCTCTTGCCTGTTTATTATGAACGTAACTTTCCCGTCTTCATTCTGACACCCGCGAGCACGTACGAGTACAGTCCTTTCAGAAAAGGCTCTGTAAGGATTCCATACTTAAATGTCGTATACGTAACATTAGCTGGGGTTTTTTTCACCCATGTTAGGATGCAAGAAGTAATCAGATTAGTGAAATATAAACGTAATATAACAATATAATTTATGGAGATTTTCTCAACAGCGGTATACGGGAGGCATAAAGATTTCTTGAGAAGGAAGGGGGCGTTGTGTTAAAGCGGCTGGGAACCATTGTGATAGAGCGTTTTCAAATATGGTGTGGAAACAAGGGCTGGCAGTAGTTCAGCCGACCAGAACATCACCGCAGACCGGCTCTCTCTCTCCCTCTCTCTCTCTCTCCATATCTCTGGCCTTGTGTGCGTGTGGATTATTAACTGAACATGTGTGGTCTGTTGTGACATGAGGTAACTTAGCTTTCCATCATTCGGGGAGAAACGGAGAATAAGAACAAGAATAAAAAAAAATTAAAAAAAAAAATGGAAAAAAGCTAATTATATACCTTTCTTTAACTTGTCGACGGCTAACGCAACCTGTTAACCTTACTGAACACACACATCTGTTGAACACCGGTCTTGCAAGGCCCACAAGACCAGGAGCAAAGTTCGACGCAAGAACCGAGGAAAGTGCCACTAAGAAAGGCACCAGCTGCGTGGCCAAGATCATCCCGACGACGACTTCTTTCTTAAATTAGCTAAAAGCAAGCACTTTCGGCCGCCTGTCGACTGTCCTACAAAGAAACAGGTTGTGGACCGCAGTTGGAACTCGTTATAGAGTATCGGAGGATTTACTTCGTCTCTGGATACGTTGTGTTTACATCTGTCGGTTTTGGTGGAGGGAGAGAAAGAAGGCAAGTGCGAAAGGAAAGAAGATGAAAGGGTAGGAAGAATCGGGAGTGACGTCACTGAGTACCTTTGATGAGGTGAAAGTTGTTGGTGCGAGTATGCCTACACGCGTGGGTCAACCCCTTCGTCTGTTCTCTCTCTTCTCTCTTTCCGCTTCTCTCTTCTATTCTCATTTCTCTTCTTGTCTGATCTTCCTTTTTCATATCTTCTCCTCTCTCTCTTTCCCCCTCCTCTCCACCCCTCTCCCTCCCACCGCCGCCCATCACACTGCCAGCGGTTGTGCAATGGTAAACGCGGTGACAGCGCCGTTCCCGAGCGTAACGGTGAGCTCGGAATGAAGGGACTGAGCACCGTTACCACGACGTTACGCGACCGCACCAACACGCCCTTTTCCCCGTGTAACGCGTGACGTCAGATCCCCATCCCCCCCCAACCCTCCCCCTTCCCCTCCTCCTTCTACTACCT
>NC_061851.1:36384371-36391871 GCF_019202785.1 Penaeus chinensis | reverse complement strand
AAGCTTGTGTATTTCACTCTTTTCACATATGAGAAAGCCTATTAAAAAAATGCTGATTGATCATTAAATGTCAACAATATCTAGGATTATTAAATGTACCTGCTGGCACTCGGCTAAAAATGGCATTCCGTATTTTTCTGTATTGACTAACGAGTTACTAATTAAAGTATCCCCTCTCCTCCGAACTCCTCGCTCTCTTACATTTCCTTTTCCCTCTCTCTCCCCTTTCCTTTCCCCTCTTCCCATCCCCTCTCCCTGCCCCATTTTTTCCCTTCTTTCCTTTCTCTCTCTCTCTCTCTCTCTCTCTCTCTCTCTCTCTCTCTCTCTCTCTCTCTCTCTCTCTCTCTCTCTCTCTCTCTCTCTCTCTCTCATTCTCTCTCTCTCTCTCTCTCTCTCTCTCTCTCTCTCTCTCTCTCTCTCTCTCTCTCTCTCTCTCTCTCTCTCTCTCTCTCTCTCTCTCTCTCTCTCGCTCTCTCTCTCTCTCCCTCCTCCCTCTCCCTTTCTCCTTCCCTCCCTCCCTCCCTCCCTCCCTCCCTCCCTCCTCCCTCCCTCCCCTCACTTCCCCTCCCCCCTCTCCCCTTCCTCCCACGTGTTTGCCTCGCGTGTTGATCTTGGACTCTCTTAAAGTTCTTAAAGCCATATTCATTATGATCATCCGCCAAGAAAAAAAATGGAAAACGCCATCCCTCACCCCTCTCCCCTCTCCCCTCACACCCCTCTCCCCTTCCCCCTCACCCCTCTCCCCTCTCCTCTCACCTACTCCCCTTCCCCCTCACCCCTCTCCCTCTCCCCTCACCCCTTCTCCCCACTCCCTCTCCCCTCTCCCCTCTCCCCAGAAATCCCTTGAAAAAGCAGGATTACGTCAAGCGAGAGAAATCCGCTTGTCGATGTTCGTGTTTTTTTGTTGGTATCAATATAGCTCTGTTTTTGAAAATAAATATTTTTGTTGATGTTTATTGAGTTTTTTTGTGTGTTTTTTTATCGCCGTTATTTGTTGACTTACTGCTTCATTATCATTATTTATTGACTTTTTGTTATCGTTTTTTTTTTTTATAACGTTATTGTTGTTGTTGTTTTTTCTATTACTACTACTGGAATGATTATTATTACTATTATTATTATTGTTATCATCATTTTCCTTTGATTTTATTTTTTGTTTGTTCGTACCGTAATTTTTTTTGTCGCATCTGTATGGCGTCAGGGATTGCTCATTATTGTCTTGTTATTGTTATTGTTGCTGTACTTATTATTGTAGGTTTTATTATTATTAGATTGTTGATGATAATATCTTTATTACGTGTGTGTGTGTGTGTGTGTGTGTGTGTGTGTGTGTGTGTGTGTGTGTGTGTGTGTGTGTGTGTGTGTGTGTGTGTGTGTTTACACACATGTATATAGATAGATAGATAAATAGATATATAGATAGATATGTGATTGATAGATATTACACACACACACACACACACACACACACACACACACACACACACACACACACATATATATATATATATATATATATATATATATATAACGTAGCATACATGCAGGTGTGTGTGTGTGTGTGTGTGTGTGTGTGTTATGTTATTGTCTACATATACATACATACATACAATCATACATACATACATACATACATACATACATACATACATACATACATACATACATACATACATACATACATACATACATACAAATATGTACATACGTGCATACAGACATCTATATGTACATGCATATCTATGTACATACATACAAGCATACATTCATACATACATACGTACATACGTGCATACATCTATATATGTAGATAAACAAATAAATAAATATATATATATATAAAATACATATATATAGCATATCCACATGCATATAGCTAGACACACCTGAGTCAGGGCGCGCACAGTTGAGAATACAACCCACTATAAAGCTCCCCCCCCCTCCCTCCAACCCCCCCCCCCCCCCGCGCCTCGCCCTCGCCACTGCTAGTGATTCCGAGGGCGACCGTAAACAAGCAAACGAGGACAGCGTTTTCGGCTTCGAGTGTTGGAATCGAAGGTCTCAATTTGATTTGCATTTCGCGCCCACTCGAAGAGCCTTTTGTGGCGGGGTGGCTGGGTGGGGAGGGCAGTGAGGGGAAGGGAGAGGGTAAGGGAGGTAGGGAGAGAGAGAGAGAAAGGGGTGGGGGGAGAAGTGAACAATACGCGGGCATCGGGGGGAGAGGAAGCCCCGAGTATTGCTCGTTGGGGAGGGAAGGAGGGGAGGGGAGGAAGGATAGATGGTGAGGATGAGGGGAGAGGGGACAGAAGGAGATAGGAAAGGGATGAAAGGAAAGAAGGGGTAAAGGGGATGAGAACGAAGGAAAAGAGAGAGAGAGTGGGTAAGAGGAGAGAGAGAGGGGGAGAGGAGAGAGAGAGGGGGAGAGGAGCGAGAGAGGGGGAGAGGAGATAGAGGGGGGGAGAGGAGAGAGAGAGAGAAAGAGAGAGAGAGAAGCGAGAGAGAGAGAGAAAGAGAGAGAGAGAGACAGAGAGAGAAAGAGAGAGAAAGAGAGAGAGAGAGAGAGGAGAGAGCCGCGAGGCTTTGTCAGTAAAGTGAGGTTTCTGTTTGTTCAGGGGGAATCTGAGTATTATAGTGTGTTATACGTGTGTTTTTCTTGCTTCTCAGTCATTATTTTCGAAGAGAATATTGGGAAAAGAACACCTAATAGAGACCTAGACAGACTCAGAAGGTTATATGTTGGCCTGGGGAGAGGCGGGGGGGGGGGGGGGGGCAGGTGAACTCCCTTAGCCGTTGTGTCATTGATACATACATAAACGTGTGTGTGTGTGTGTGTGTGTGTGTGTGTGTGTGTGTGTGTGTGTGTGTGTGTGTGTGTGTGTGTGTGTGTGTGTGTGTATTTGTGTGTGTATGTATATATATATATGTATATATATATTATATATTTGTGTGTATATATATATATATATATATATATATATATATATGTATATATATATACACACACACACACATACATACATACATACATGTGTGTGTGTGTGTGTGTATGTGTGTGTATACACTTTGGCGTGGATATCCAAATGGATTGAAGACGCCGCTGGCCCGTGTCTCCCCTTGTCTGCGGACTGTTATTGGCCTCGAAAGAAGACTCCTTCGGCGAGGCGTCTCACTCAGGTGGCCGAAGGGAACGGAATGGGGGGGGGGAGGGGGGGTTCTCTCGCTGTCGTCTTCCTTCTTCTCCTCTTCCTGTTTCGCTTTCTTTTCCCTTTCTTGTTTTTCTGTTGGGTTATATAATCCTGTTTTTGTTTAATTTCTTCTTCTCATCCTCCGTCGTCTTTCCCTCCTTCATTTGTTTCTCTCTTCTCCCCCTCCAACTCCTTTCCTCCTCTCCCTCTACCTCCTCCTCTTCTTCTTCCTTCTTTTCCTCGTCCTCCTCCTCATCATATTCGTCCTCCTCCTCCTCCTCTCTCTTTCTCTCTCCTCCTCCTCCTCCTCCTCCTCCTCATATTCCTCCTATTCCTTTTCTTCTTCCTCCTCCTACTCCTCCTATTCCTCCTATTCCTCTTCTTCCTCCTCCTCCATTCTCTTTCTCTCTCCTCCTCCTCCTCTCTCTCTTTCTCTCTCCTCCTCCTATTCCTCCTATTTCTCGAATTCCTTTTCGTCTTCTTCTTCCTCCTCTCTTTCTCTCTCCTCCTCCTACTCCTCCTATTCCTCCTATTCCTCTTCTTCTTCTTCCTCTTCTTCTTCCTCCTCCTCCTCCACCTCCTCCTCCTCCTCCTCTTCCTGTTCGACCCGCTTTATTTTCATGCTCGCGAAATTTTATGTTCTCTTAAAGATTTTGAATGATGCCCTTCTTAGGATTCTGATTACCCCCTTGCGCGTTGTCCTGCTTGGTGTGGCGCGTGAGGGCGGGGAGAGCGTGAGGGCGTGAGGGCGTGAAGGGGGGGGGTGGGGGGGCGCTCGTAGGAATGGAGAATTATTTGGAAGGATTTTAGAGTCACAGTCCTCTCTCTTTCTCTCTCTCTCTCTCTCTCTCTCTCTCTATCTCTATCTCTCTCTCTCTCTCTCTCTCTCTCTCTCTCTCTCTCTCTCTCTCTCTCTCTCTCTCTCTCTCTCTCTCTCTCTCTCTCTCGCTCTCTCTCTCTCTCTCTCTCTCTCTCTCTCTCTCTCTCTCTCTCTCTCTCTCTCTCTCTCTCTCTCTCTCTCTCTCTCTCTCTCTCTCTCTTTCTCTATCTCTTTCTCTCTTTCTCTTTCTCTTTCTCTTTCTCTTTCTCTCTCTTTCTCCCTCCCTGTGTATATATTTATTTATATATTCATTTAAGTATTTATTTTCGTGTGTGTGTGTGTGTGTGTGTGTGTGTGTGTGTGTGTGTGTGTGTGTGTGTGTGTGTGTGCGTGCGTGTGTCTTCGAAGGCGTGGTAATACCAACATTATTATTATTATTATTATTTTTAGATAAAGTAGATAATTAAGTAATGAAAATGAGACACCTGCGTATGTGGCTTTCCGTATGCCTGTACGCACGATAAAATATTCAGGTACTGCTTCACCGTTGGTTTAATCCGGATGTGAGGAAGTGCTTTATCTCTTAGCTACGATAAGACGAGATATTTGTGTGTGTTGAGAGGAAAAGGCTGAAGACGGGGTAGAGATAGTACTCGGTGATAATGTTGTGATAATATCATGATTTGTTTTTTCTTTTTCAATGTCTTTGAATGAAGTTTCGGAATAGATATGTCATTGTTTGGTGCCTGATATTCTGTAGTGAACGTCGTGGTATGCTATTGGAATAAGGATATGTGCATGTCTTAACATATGATACTTTCACTTATATGTGTCATTATTGTTACTGTTTTGTTTGTGTTATTGATGATGATATTGCTGTTATTGATTTAACAGTTGTAGTTTTATTTCTCAATGGCTTTACAGCTTAAGGATGATGGGATAGTAGTCATGAAAAGCGACGCGTTTCGTGTAATTGAGTGAGCGAAGTGTGTCTGACTCATTAGGGCTGCTCTGTGCATCAGTATTATTAGCGTCGGTAACTAACCTTGTAAGTCAATTAATAGTAATTTGTCTCGCGTTTAATCAGCTCCTACTTACCTGCTCTCAATTAAGGCTCCTCTGCCGTCGGTTCCTAGGTGATCATTAGCGTTCGCTTGTGCTTCTCTTCATAACCTGAGATTGTCTGACTCAGCGTCTGTGCCTTCGTCTGTGTGCAGCAGCGCCACAGCCCCACAAAGGGCCATAACAGTTGTTATTAGATATTCTTGGCAAAGACATAATACTTGTGTCGCAAACACCTGTGTATAGTAACGGCGAAGTTGCGAAGAAGGAAACTCGACACTCTGCCGTCTGCCGCTAAGGGCTATAGTTGCATCTTATCAGATATTTCCATCAGGACATTGAACTTATTACTCACAAATCCAGGTGTGTGGCAAGTCAGGTGAACACGCGGCGGCACAGGTGAACAATGCCGCGCTGAACATTGCCAGGGAATGGGCGTCCTGCGGTACAATTTTGAGATCGAAGGAATTCCTGATTGAGTTCCACAAGTCGTGTGAAATACTGTGCTTGAGTAAAGGGAGGGGTGGGGGTGGGGGTGGCGTGGGGGGGGGATTCCTTTGGAGAATCATGCTTTCCGTCTTTCCGTTGTGAGTGTTATGTCGCGTTTTCCTTCGGACATAAAGGATTGAATTCCTTGTTATTGATGTGTCTGTGGTTTCTCCTTGCGAAATTCTTGTTATTATCATTGATGTTATCATTGATGGAGTCTTATTATTATGATCACCATTGTATCGTCATCCTTGCCATCACTGCAGTCACCATCATCACCATCATCAATCATCATCTTTGTTGTTATTGTTGTGTTTGGTTTTGTTATCTTTCTCCTTTGTTAACCCTACAACATTACTTACTCTGTGGCTTAGCTTAGCCTTGCTTCCTAACCTACATGCGTATTTGTTTTCTCATGGTCATCGTGCTTCTTGCATTTATTTTACTCTTTATTCCCCTCCCCTCCCCCCCCCCCCCCTTTTTTTTTTCTTTTTTTTCATTTCCTCTCTTTCCTTTCCGGAGTCATTTCTTCTCTCTCTGTTTCAGTTCTGTTGTTGTTGTTTTTTTCCCTCGAGGTCAGTATTCACATTATAAATTCTTCTTTTGTGTTTGTGTATTTTTTTTTTTTTTTTTTTTTTTTGAGACATGGAAGAAGGACAAGCAACAGACGGATAAAAAGAGAGAGAGGGAGAGAGAGAGAGAGAGAGAGAGAGAGAGAGAGAGAGAGAGAGAGGGAGGGAGGGAGGGAGGGAGGGAGGGAGGGAGAGAGAGAGAGAGAGAGAGAGAGAGAGAGAGAGAGAGAGAGAGAGAGAGAGAGAGAGAGAGAGAGAGAGAGAGAGAGAGAGGGGGGGGGGGGAGAGAGAGAGGGGGAGAGAGAGAGAGAGAGAGGGGGGGGGGAGAGAGAGAGAGAGAGAGAGAGAGGGGGGGGAGAGAGAGAGAGAGAGCGAGAAAGAGAGAGAGAGAGAGAGAGAGCGAGAAGAGAGAGAGAGAGAGAGAGAGAGAGAGAGAGAGAGAGAGAGAGAGAGAGAGAGAGAGAGAGAGAGAGAGAGAGAGAGAGAGAGAGAGAGAGAGAGAGAGAGAGAGAGAGAGAGGAGAGAGAGAGAGAGAGAGAGAGAGAGAGAGAGAGAGAGAGAGAGAGAGAGCAAGAGCAAGAGAAAGAGAAAGAGAAAGAGACCCTCAGACAACCCCCCCCCCCAAAAAAAAAAAAAAAAAGTGTGATGCAAAAAGACTGATAAAGCAAGTGTAAAGCAAAGACTATAAAACTCAGTGAATAATGATCGCAATCCTTAATTGTTTATAGGGATGGAATCATTAGTTTGGAGTCGTTAGAATAGATATCTTTAAATTAATCTGAGTAGAATCACGTATATGTCATTATGTATCTTTGTGTATTTATACATCATTTAAATATGTGTATGTATATGTGTATGTCGTTGGGGTCACATTTTCCCGTCATCCTCGGAAAGCTAGAACATTGAGACGAATTGATCCTCTCTCTCTCTCTCTCTCTCTCTCTCTCTCTCTCTCTCTCTCTCTCTCTCTCTCTCTCTCTCTCTCTCTCTCTCTCTCTCTCTCTCTCTCTCCTCTTTTTCTCTCCCCCTCTCTCTCCCTCACCCTCACCCACACTCTCACCCTCACCCTCACCCTCTCTCTCTCTCTCTCCTTTTCCTCCTGTAGTATGACAGAGATATTCAGGACTCACAGAGCTATGAAGGTTAAAATATTTGCAAGTAAGGCAGGAGGAAGCAATTTCTCGCCAAACTCCTTCAGGCTCCCATTGGTAAGAGGATTTGCACGCGAACTTTTCTTGCCTTGCACGAAGATAAGGCAGGTGGTTCCTCATTATCTCATATTGCCTTATCTGTATGGCTGTAAGGGAGGAGGGGAGGGGAGGGGGAGGGGAGGAAAGGGATTTTCGTGAGATGAGGGGTGAGGGAAGGGTGT
>NC_061851.1:36362909-36376771 GCF_019202785.1 Penaeus chinensis | reverse complement strand
AAATGATAAAGAAAACCTGTAAAAAATGTTTAAATTTATAACAAATAAAAACAAAAATAAAAAGTCGTGATTAAAGTAAAAAAAAAAGACGTAATAATAAGATAAAAATTTAAATTTATAATTTAATATGATAATAATGATGATAATGATAACAATAATGATAGTGATAATAATAGTAATAATGATAAAAATAATGATACTCATTATTATTATAGTAATAACAGTAATACTGGAAAAAGCAGTTATGTTATTGATAATAATAATAATAATAATAATAATAATTGTTATTATTACTATTATTATTATTATTATTAATATTAATCATCATCATCATCATAATAATGAAAATAACAATAACATTGATAGCAATGATAATGGTAATAATTATAATACCTGTTATAATGAATAATAATTATACTGATAATGATAGTAGTAATAATACTAATGAGGATGATGATAACTATGACAATAATAATACTAATGATATTACTGATGATAATAACAACAATAATGATAATAAGAGTAATGATAAATCAATAAAAAATGTATCCGAGGGAATTCAGATGCGAAGAACAACCAAAACACAGGCACGGCATGAAAATAAATGAGGAGAAAGAGAATGGATACCGATACTTTTCCCGCTGGCTTTTAATTAAGAAGGGCTGACGAAGCGCAAAGGCCTGAGAGCGAATTCCCAGTCAAACGAATCCTGGGAATAATCGAGGAGCGACTGAATTATGATGGGAGAGAGGAGCGACCAGACAAAGGGCACAGATGGTCCTAAAGGGTACCTAAAAGCGAACTGTTTGGAGGGCGAATGGCACCGTAATAGGAAAATGTATTATGATTAAAGTCTTTTGAACTTGGGTAACATTTTGGGTTCAGGGAACTACTTGGAACTCGGGAACAAAGAATCCGAAGGAGGGACAGCGAGACCTACAGGAGAGACAAAGGATCCGCCCCGGGGAAGAAGGAGCCGCGGCAGGCCACTGAACGAGAACAGGCTTCCTCCGTAAGGACAGTGACCTCGCCCGGGAAGGCGGGGACAACGAACTCGGATGAGGAACTACTGTGGCTGGGGGAGTGACCTCATCCCACATTAAGAGGTCACCAGGCGGAGCACTGACCTCGTCGCAGACTAGGAAGTTGTGTGGACAGTGACTTAGCCCCCGACTCAGAGGTCAACAGGCGGAAGGGTGACCATGCGGTCAAGTTAGTTCGCCCTAGATTCAGGGGTCATATGGACAGAACAGTTATCTTACCCTCGATGCAGAGGTCACACGAACGATACAGTGACTTTGTTTCATAAACAGAAGCCACGCGGAGGGTACAGTGACCTCTCGTCATACTCAGAGGTCAGTCGGACAGAGATGACGTGTTCCCACAGAGGGACCGGAGGGACACTGTTGCCTCGCGGGCAAGAGGAAACACATGCTGCAGATAGGCATTGCTTCACGACTTAGAAGGCAGATTCACCGACGCAGTGAACGGGCGAAGAAACGAAAGACTCCTCGGGAGATGCACGAGATCCTCCGCTGATACGTAGGCCTACAGACACGAAATCCTGCCCGGCTCCTTAGGCCTATTCCAGCGAATGAGGATCCGCTTCTGGAACACTGAACGCGCTAAAGAGAGCCAAACCGCCGCAGTCGAAGCCGTAACAGAAACAGTAAACCATTGAGGCAACACAATTCCCCATCACCCTCATCTCCATAATTAGATTTTGATCCCGGGAAGTGGCTGTAACATCATGTGGCCCTAAGATTATGCGACGGGGGGGAGGGGGCGTGTTCTCTCTCTCTCTCTCTCTCTCTCTCTCTCTCTCTCTCTCTCTCTCTCTCTCTCTCTCTCTCTCTCTCTCTCTCTCTCTCTCTCTCTCTCTCTCTCTCTCTCTCTCTCTCTCTCCCTCTCTCTCTCTCTCTCTCCCTCTTTCTCTCTCTCCCTCTTTCTCTCTCTCTCTCTCTCTCTCTCTCTCTCTCTCTCTCTCTCTCTCTCTCTCTCTCTCTCTCTCTCTCTCTCTCTCTCTCTCTCTCTCACACACACACACACACACACACACACACACACACACACACACACACACACACACACACACACACACGCACACACACTTTTCCTATTTCCTTCTCCATCCCTCACCACACCTTCCATCCCCTCTCTCTCACCCTCTCTCTCTCTCTCTCTCACCCTCTCTCTCTCTCTCTCTCTCTCTCTCTCTCTCTCTCTCTCTCTCTCTCTCTCTCTCTCTCTCTCTCTCTCTCTCTCTCTCTCTCTCTCTCTTCTTCTTCGCTCTTCCTCCCTCTCCCTCCCTCTCTCTCCCTCTCTGTGTCGCACACAGCAATCGGAGATTGCATCGACAAGCTAACCAGTAACCGTACTCATGTTTACACGTGGCTGAGATGCTGTAGCCGTGATTCGGTAATTAGTATTAACAATATGGCGCAACTGCGAGGGTGTTTTCTTACGAGGCAAGTGTTGGCGATGCGCGAGTGTTGTTGTTGGACGTCTCCGGGGACGCTGGTCTGGGATTTATCTTCTCTCGGTAATGGTCGGATGCGTTAAGTGTTGTTGTTAAGGGGTGAGATCAGGGCGTGGATGCTGCTGGCGGGTGACGTGTCGTTGCTCCGTGGCGTCGTGTGAAAAGCGCCAGAGTGACTGGCCTTGGCGCGGAGACGTGGTTTTATTAGCTGTTTATCCTTGTCAGAGTTGGTGTCAGTCCGCGACGATAATGATATGACACCGGTATCTTCAAATAAATCTCGAGTGAGTCTCCATTCTCGCCTTGTCTCTTGCGGGATGATAAACATCTTCTGCCCGTCCTCACTGTCGCCCCGAGATTGACGAGTCACGATCCATGAGTCACGAGATCTTCGAGTTGGAAGAGGGAAGTTATGAGTCGTGACCTGTGAGTTATCTCGATCCGGAGTCGCGTCTCTTCCCGTAGTCCTTGACGCGTGAATCGCTCTCCCTGAGCCCTGAGTGTGGCTGTCTTGCTCAGTCGGATCGTCAGTCAAATTCCACTGGATGCAAGTCACACTGTTTTGATCAGTCATAATTCGCGGCGAGGACGAGGCGGCATTGGAATTCATTAGAGACTGCGCCCTTGCCTCCTCTCTGTGCTTTAATCCGACTCCCTGGTTTTATTTCCTTGTGTCGGTAAACTTTAATTAAATGTTCCATTCGCCTCGTCGCTGAAATGGCGAATTCTTAACCTTTTGAATGGTACACCTAATTGGCTGCCTGATTAACTGCATAATTATAGGATATGCAAATTAGATTATTCCTAAATGCGGCTTGCCTGAAACACTATTCATCTTACAAGTTGTAGGTTTTAGCTTTGAATGAATAAGAATTCCATGCCCCCCCCCCCTATTTTAATTACACTTGGGGGCATTTCTCTCCTCATTCTCTCTTCCCCATTCCCTCTTTCTTATTTTCTCTCTCTCTTCCTCAGGTAAGCGCGCAGGGCCTTGAGCAGAGGAAGTGACACTCAGCCAGGTGTGACTCCACGCCCTCCCCCGCCCATGCATACGTAAGTGAGAGTCCCCGCCCACCACGTCACACGCAAGCCAACATCGCGCCCACGTCCCTCTGACAACGTTTCGAAACTCAACACGCAACCTCACGCCCACACTCATTCATTCATTCTGCACCACGCCCACACTCGTTCAGATTGACGCTCTCTGTCTCTTTATGTGTGCGTTTGTGTTATAGGCATGTATGTATGTGTGTATGTATTTATGCATTGTATGTATGTGTGAATGTATGTATGCATTGTATGTATGTGTGTATGTATGTATGCATTGTATGTATGTGTGTATGTATGTATGCATTGTATGTATGAATGAGTGCATACGTGTTAGCTCGTGTGCATATGCAGCTGCGCACGTGTGTGCTTATTAACTCGCCCGTGTGTCTGCGTGACGGCAAGAAGGAGAGACGGACTCGGCCGGCGAGCGAACGCGAAGCCCTCGCGCCGAAGATGCATGACGGAGCCGACAGGCAAGGCTGACTAATGGGCGCGCGGACGGCGACGAACAGATGAGGCTGACAGAGGGAGATGCTTTAGTGTTTTTGGAGCGTCCGCTGTGTCCCCAAGAATAGTGGCGGGCCGCTGTGATTGTGGGTGTCACTGTTATTTCGGGATGGAGTGTGGGAGGGGGGAGGGCGAGGGGGGTACAAGGGTTATGAGGGTGGGGATTCGGGGAAGGGAGAACGCTAGAGTGAAGATAAGGGAGGGGGTGGGTGTAAGGATTAAAAGAGTAGGAATAGGGGGAAGGGAGGGTGCAGGGTTTAAAACAGGGTAAGAGGAAGTTAGGGTGCAAGGGTTACAAGGGTAGGGATTGTGGGAAGGGAAGTTGCTTTGATTGAAGGGGAGAGGAAATCGACCAAAGAAAAAGGAAGGAAAGAAAGAAGCTAGAAGTGGAGGTGAAAAGAAGAAGCAAGAATGAAACAAGACATTGCGAGCGGGTGGCGAGCCTCATCAATGAATGCGACCGGATGGCCGGAAGTCCCTTGGATATTAGTGGGGCAATGAACCAAGTTATCGAGTCGCTTAGAGATGGAAGCTGTTAATTGGGAAGAAAAGCTCGCGGAGTGTCGAGGCTGCAAGTGCGCAGTTTGATTCTGTGTATTGCAAGTCGCTTTTCTGACCGGTTTTGCCGTGTGTTTTGCGTCACTTGCACATGGACACTTACACATACGGAATCGAAACACACACTCATACTCACTCCTCACTCACTCATTCACTCATACTCACTCATTCACTCATTCACTTAATCACTCAATCACTCACTCACTCACTCATTCACTCATTCACTCATTCACTCACTCATTCACTCACTCATTCATTCATTCATTCATTCATTCATTCATTCATTCATTCATTCATTCACTCACTCACTCACTCACTCACTCACTCACTCACTCACTCACTCACTCACTCACTCACTCTCTCTCTCTCTCTCTCTCTCTCTCTCTCTCTCTCTCTGTTACACACACACACACACACACACACACACACACACACACACACACACACACACACACACACACACACACAATTACACCCAAAGCCAGTGCTTAGGCGCCGGTCAATAGAAAGGGAGGGGAGAGGCGCGCCAGACGGAAGTAGCGGAGCGTTCGGTGCAGCTCGGCGGGAGAGGAGATAAGCGGTCATCATAAAGCCAGTCCTCGGCGCCACCACCAGTACACTCTCCCCGCTTGACCTTGTCTCCTGGTCAAGGTCACCCGTGTGCCGCCGCGCTGTTACTATACCAGTACGACCTTCCTTCCCCCCTGAATACACATGTTTGCGCTTGGCCCTCCTCTCTCTCTTCCTCTTCCTCGTCAGTTTCTTATTTTGTCTTTTTTTCCATCCTCCTCCCTCTCCTCCTCCTTCTCCTCCTCCTCCTCCTCCTCCTCCTCCTCCTCCTCCTCCTCCTCCCCCTCCTCCTCCCTCTTCCTACTTCTCTTTCTCCATCTCCTTATCCTCCTTTTCTTCCTCCTCCTCTTCTTTTTCCTCGCCCTTCCACCCCTCCCTCCGTCACTGTTTCCTTCTCCTCTTCCTCCTCATTCTCCCTCTTTTCCTTCTCCCCCTCCTTCCACCCGCTCCCCTTGCCTCCCCCCCCCCCCTCGTGTGTCAGTGTAAGGCAGTCAGATGACCTCACGTCTCGGAGGTCGCCGAATGACCCGTCCGCGGAAGAGTCCAATTTTTGTGATAGATCGGACGAGGGCCGCCAGTCCGGGCAATAAATAAAGTCCGAGGGACAGTCTCTCTGCTGATAAGGAGGAATGCGTAAGGGGTTGAGGGCAAGGCAGGGGTCAGCGGGGTAGGAAGAGGAGGGAAAACTAGGAGGAGGAAGGAGGCAGGGAAGACGCGGAGAAGAATGAGCCAAGGTATCGCGAGAAGAGCCAAAGGCCCTGAACGAGGTACTTGGCGATGTGGAGCAAGTAAGAGTAGAATGACTTGCGTGGGAGGCTGGGGAGCGAGAGGGCGCGGCTGAATGGGCGAGGGGGAGGGCGAGAGGCCGTAAAGGCTTTGGTAAAAGGGTGAAGCGAATCGTCCAAAAGGCCTAAGGGAGGGAAGGGAAATAGAAAGGAGGGAGGAGGGGAGGGAGCAATCGACCGCGGCGCAGGTTATTAGAGGCAAATAATGACATTGGGTTTGTGTTGTGGTCTTGATTATATGGTTTGTTGACGTCACGCACGTGTTATCTGTTTAGATAAGGCGAGAGGAGGAATTTTTTGCAGGTGGAAGGGGTCACGACCTCCAATAATAATTGTTGTATTGTTGAGTGTTGTGACGTATAAATCTTATCTCTCTGTCGCTATCTTCACGAACTGGAGCGACAATAGTTAATTCTCTCTCTCTCTCTCTATCTCTCTCTCTCTCTCTCTCTCTCTCTCTCTCTCTCTCTCTCTCTCTCTCTCTCTCTCTCTCTCTCTCTCTCTCTCTCTCTCTCTCTCTCTCTCTCTCCAGCTGGTGTATGTTTATTTTCCCTTTTTCCGGTCTCGCTTACATTCCTCCTCCACTGCTATCCAATATATCCCAAGCCTATAAAGAGACTTAGCCTAACTTTGGCGCCCTCCCCTCACTCCAGCCTCCCTTCTCTCGCTCTCCTCCCCCCACACCACCTCCTCTCTCCTTTTCCATCTCTCCTCCTCCTCTTAGTGCCCCCTCCCTTGCTCCTTCCCGCCCTCCATCACGCCCCTCCATCACGACCCCTCCCCCTGTCCCTCCCTGTCCCTCCCTGCCCCTCCCTGTCTCTCCCTGCCCCTCCCTGTCCCTCCCTTGCCCTCACGCCAGCCATTAGTCTATCAAGGGGATGGCCAATGGCCCGTTCCCTCGTGGCGAATCTCGGCCACTGGGGAAGAAGGAAGTAGAAAAGGGAAGAGAAGAGGAGGAAGAGGAGAAGTGATATCCGAGAGAAGAAATTATAGAAAGAGAGGAAGAGAAGCAAAGGAAAAAGATCCAAGAGAAGTTATAGAAAGGGAGGAAGCGGAGGGAAGAAAGGAAATCCGAGAGAAGGAAATATAAAAAAAGAGAGGAGAAAAAGGGTACGAAGGGAGATCCGATAGACAGGAATTAAGAATAGGGAAGAGGAGGGGAAGAAGGGAGCTTGTCGAAATGAAATAGGAAAAGGGAGGAAGAAAATGAATCGGAGGAGGAGAGGAAGAAAGGGAGACTCGATAAAAGGGAGGAGGATAGGGAGTAAAGAAGGGAAGAGGAAGAAATATAGAAAGTGGAGATAAACAGATGTGGATAAGAGTATGAAAAACAAATTAAAACAACAGGAAGGGGAGGATAAAGCAAAAGGAAGAGAAGGGGGTATAAACGGAGAGGAAGTAGAAAAGGAGGGGAAAGGGGCAGGAAGACATGAAAAAGAAAGGTCAAATGCACAGAACATTTTGAATAAAAAATCTAGGTTCTTAGAAAAGCAGATTATATTTTTCCACCTGTGAACAATCGAATAATTAATGTATGGTATTGTTGACCATAAGACAAATTAATCAACCAGTCACTTACTCTCAACCGTCTCCTTTGACTATATAGAATACTTGCACACACACACACTATCTCACCAGCCTCCCCCCTCTCTCTCTTTCTCTCTCTCTCTCGCTCTCTTTCTCTCTCTCTCTCTCTCTCTCTCTCTCTCTCTCTCTCTCTCTCTCTCTCTCTCTCTCTCTCTCTCTCTCTCTCTCTCTCTCTCTCTCTCTCTCTCTCTCTCTCTGTTTATCTCTCTCTCTTTCTGTTTCTCTCTCTCTCTCTCCCTCTCCCTGTCCCTCTCCCTCTCCCTGTCCCTCCCCCTCTCTCCCCCCCTCTCTCCCTCCCTCACTGTCCTCCTCCCCCTCTCATACACATGTGGCAAGGGCAAGAGTTTTTTCTTCGTTTTGCGTTTTAGCTTGCAGTTTTTGTGAATGTTGAAGATAAGAGAGTTTTCTTTCATATTGTGAGTGTGAATGTGTGTACCACAATAGATTTTTTTTTTTTTTTTTTTTTTTTTAATATTGTACAGAAATTGTTATTTCATGGTCTAAACCAAGGAAAGGACAGACACAGATATTACAGGATGTACATTTACATTAACCAGCAGCGTGATGTGTTCTGCTGCATGCACATCCAGCCACTCTTGTAAAGGATCTTTCTCCCTCTCTCTGTTCCCTCTTTCTTCACTTTCCCTTCTCTCTCCCTTCTCTCCCTTTTCTTTCTTTTTCCCTTCTCTCTCTCTCTCTCTCTCTCTCTCTCTCTCTCTCTCTCTCTCTCTCTCTCTCTCTCTCTCTCTCTCTCTCTCTCTCTCTCTCTCTCTCCCTCCCTCTCTCTCTCTCTCTCTCTCTCTCTCTCTCTCTCTCTCTCTCTCTCTCTCTCTCTCTCTCTCTCTCTCTCTCTCTGTTGCCTGTTGCCGAGCGGCCCGCCTCCTACCTGCCCAGGGGACGCGGTGCCTCGACCTCTCGCAGGAGCAGCTGATTTCTTGGGTTCATGCGTCCTGCTGCGTAGATCCTGGCGCCCGAATCTTCTTACGTTCACTGTGATTTATGCCTAGGAATCGGCGGCAAGACGCCCGGGGTCGATAGGGAAGAAGCCGTCGGCAGATATCGCGGACAAGATAGCGTCAACATCCGCGGATTGGCGAGGAGAGAGAGGAGAGGAGGGGAATGGGACGGAGGGGGAAGAGTCAGGACAGACAAGAAGCCACCGGAAATATTGCTGTTCTTGTGATACCTCCGGGGTCGGAGGATGGCGAAGGACAAGGCTAATGTCATCGGTCGAGGGCGTGCGCCTTGGGGAGAAGGGAGGAGAGGGGCTTTGATGTGAAGTGGCAGCAGGAAGGGCACTGACACCCCTAAATCCCCCTGGAAGCGGCGTTTGCGAGCAGCGACTCCAATATAAATATTAGTCGAACTTCGGCTTATGAACTCGAGCGAGAAAACAGCCATGTTTCCAAACAAAATCCGGACGTTATATGTTTTTTCCTCTCTCTCTTTCTCTCTGTCTATCTCTTTCGCCCGCGGTCGTAAATCAAGAGCCCTTGCCTTAATGAAACATGGAAACTTGCGTCATCCCAGCGACCTGGATCGCCGCGAAAGGGATCCCAAAACATCGGCGAATAATATCGCAGACTCGGGCCGCGTCTTCATATCCGGCGGCGGGGAAGAGTCTCTCGATTGATGCAAAGCTTTATGAATTTACTGTTGGTTGATCGCGTCAGATAACGGGCGCGAAAAGGGGAAATTGGACGAGTGAGTCATGTGTGAGGACCGGGATATTAAAAGATGTCGGAGAAAAAAAAAAAAAAAATCTTTATGCAAGACGGTTTTAAGGATCTCTGTGCGAAGGTCAGATCTATAATGCCACAGATAAACCCACATCTTGTGTAATTATTCGTACATATATATTTGCGTGTGGGGACGTGTATTCAGAGTCTCATATCTATCTTATGCATGTTAAATGTGTATTTTTTTCAACGACCATCTAAGAAGGAAAAGACGAAGAGGAAGAGAAAAAGAAAAGGTGAAATCAACGAAAGGGAGGAAGGATGAAATCAAGAGGCCTTTATTTATTGTTACCCAAGAGGTATTTGCCGAATATATTTATTACCTTCGTGTTTTTTTGTTCGCCGCTTTGGGGAAACAAACATCCAAAGATCCAGCAAAGTAAACTTCCCCTTTTCCTTTGTCCGTGAATTTAATGCAGCTCTTCGTTAGTATTAATTGTCTAGATCAAGAAAATAACGAAGGAAGAGAGTTTGCATAGTGTGTGTGTGTGTGTGTTTATGTATGTGTGTGTGTGTGTGTGTGTGCGTGCGTGCGTGCGTGTATTTGCGTGCGTGTTTGCGTGTATTTGCGTGCGTGTATTTGAGTGTGTGTGTGTGTGTGTGTGTGTGTGTGTGTGTGTGTGCGTGCGTGCGTGTATTTGCATGCGTGTTTGCGTGTATTTGCGTGCGCGTATTTGAGTGTGTGTGTGTGTGTGTGTGTGTGTGTGTGTGTGTGTGTGTGTGTGTGTGTGTGTGTACGTGCGCGCGTGTGTGTGTGGGAGAGAGTGAAACGCGTCACATACGCCTTCCAAGAACGCAGAGGACGAATCAGTTGCGGTGTTGTAGGCGGCGGGTGACAGCTGGCTTGGCGGGTGGTGTGTGTGTGTATGTGTGTGTGTGGGGGGGGGGGGGGGGGTAAGGGTCCGCGCTGGAGGAAGCAGCAAACCGCGTGGAGGTGATGCCAAGTAAGGCACCCTTTTCTTCGCAACAACCTGCGTTCATTGAGTCTCTTCGGACTCTTGCCCTCTTCCCTCTGCCCCCCCCCCCCCTCCTTCTTAGGGGCGCTGTGGCCCTTCGCTGCCTCACCGCTGGACCGACCCTTGCTTGCTTAAAGAAGGGGGTACGGTCACGATATATATATATATATATATATATATATATATATATATATATATATTTATATATATAGATAGATATTATATTATATTATATTATAGATTTAGATATGTACACACACACACACACACACACACACACACACACACACACACACACACACACACACACACACACACACACACACACACACACACACACACACGCACACACACACACACATGCATACATACATACATACATACATACATACATACATACATACATACATACATACATACATACATACATACATACATACATACATACATACACACATACAATGGCACATATCTGTGTGTGCGTGTTTGTTTGTTTGTGAGTGTGTGTGTGAGTTTGTGTGTGTGTGTGTGTATGTATGTATGTATGTATGTATGTATGTATGTATGTATGTGTGTGTGTACATAGTCTATTTTTCGAGTTGTTAGCTATTCCCTGGCGATGAAGGTAAATGAATATCTAATTAGTTTGGTTTACTGTCTATTGAGGTTATACAGCCAGTTATTAAACAGAGGGTTGCCTATAACCCGAAAATTGCAGTATTGTGCTCACCTCTGTCGACCGCAATAATATATAATGTATAATAGATAATATATAGAACCAATGACAGTAGCGTTAAGAATGCCACGGCACGCAGCCTGGCCAAGGGCTTATTGTGTTTATGTTGAGCTCATTGATTGGCAAGGCTGAAGGGATCTAATCCGTATCACTGATTATTAATCACTGTGAACGAGGGACTGTGTGATGCTAGACGAAGGATAAATCAGCTGCCGGTTTGATAAGAAGAAGGATCTTTAGCAAATTCGCTGATGATTTGCCTCCCATTTCCTGCAAAGACTTGCCGGAGCGTTATCTTTGAGATGGTTTATGCCTTTGTCTTATTACAAAGTCTCGGGCGGCTGAAATTGGTTTAGATTGCGATAATTCCTCCTGTCAAGTGGCGCCTCGGTAGGAGAGAGGCCGTGCTAGCATCGATCAACCCGGAGCTTCGTTTCTGCTCGTGGTTCGCCGCTCGTTATCTCAGGAGCTGACTGTCTGGTCCCAGCCACAAGCGAGGGACTGGCTAATTGAAAGAGCAAACTGTCAAAGTAGATCGGCTTGCGGCAGATCGGAAACCTTGTCACGGACGGCGTTGCGAGTGATAGAAGGCTTCCAGTGAAAGGCTAGATTTAATGCGGGGATCAAAGGTTCAGGCTAATGAGTTGGAAAGTGCTGTCGGGAATAGTAAGGCATGTTTCCTCCTAAAACCATTAGGCCTATTGCTCTCGAAGGTAGTCATTCCCTTGCTCGGCCCGTGCGATTTGACGGAGTTTTCGGACACTTTTGGCAGGGGGGGGGGGGGGGGGCCGGTTTCGAGCATTTTTTTTTCTTTTTTTTAATAATATTGTATTTCGTTCGTTGGAGGTTTAGTAAAGGAAGAATAAATGTTGTTTAATGATTTAGAAACGTTCATTTCGTAAATAAGAATCAAGAGTCGTCCAGCCAATTAAAATAAACAACTGCCAATCCTCAAAGATGACGACAAAGAAAGCAGAAAGAGAAAAGAAAAAGAAAAACGGACAGACAAAATAAAAAATATTAAAAGGAAGAGAGATAGAGAAAAGAAAGCTAAACAAAACAACAACAAAAAAAACCCCAAAAAAAACAGACGTAAAGGGAATCATAAAAACAAACAAGGAAAGACAACGCAATAACGAAGGAGGCGGAAGGCAGAATCGCAAAGACCCAAGTTTTCGGAGCAAGCCTCGAGGTCCCCCTTATTTCCGTCACTGTTACGGCGCCGGAACCCGGGAGAAACAGCCGCCAGACGGGACCGAGGCGTGGCTGTTACTGGAATCGGGACGTCCGTTGATAGATAGGTAGATGGGTAGATAGGAAGATAGATAGAGGTAAATGGGGTAGCTAGGTCGGTAGATAGGTAAATGGGGTACCTAGATAGATAGATAGATAGGTAAATGGGGGTAGGTAGATTGATAGGATGATGGGTAGGTAGGAAGATAGATAGATAGGTAAATGGGTTAGCTAGGTCGGTAGATAGGTAAATGGGGTAGCTAGGTCGGTAGATGGGTACATGGGGTAGATAGGTCGGTGGATAGGTAAATGAGTAGATAGGAAGATAAGTAGATAGGTAAATGGGTAAGTAGATAGATAAGTAGATAGACAGGCAAACGGGTAGGTAGGAAGACAGATAGATAGATAGGTAAATGGTAACGTAGATAAGAAGATAGGTAGGTAGATGAATAGATACAGACATACATACACACATACAGTATATATGTATCTTTTATGAAAAAGTCTCTAGGTGTGAAGAAATTTAATCGAGTCTACATTAAATATAATACAGTTTATAGAATATACAATTTAGAGATAAAAAGTCTACGGGTTTAATTCTACAGTTTCAAGTTGCAAAGGACAGGGTGAAGAAACCCCGCAAGGAGCGCGAAAGGAGAACGTAGGAGGGAGAGAAGGGAATAAATTAGGGGAAAGGGGAAAGAGAATGAGAGAACGAAAAAGGGGAAATGTAACATGAGTCGCGCGGTGTGAGGATGGAAGAAGAACGAAAGACGAAGGAAGGAGAGAAAAGTGGAAACTGGGAAAAAGGGGGAAACGAGAAGAGAATGGGGGAATTGGGAGAGGGACGAAGAGAGGAGGCTAGGGTTCGACGAGGGGAGGTTGCCCTAATGAGAAGGAGGTCGGAGGCAACGGCGGGTCACTAAGAGCAGCTCCCGAGATTTTAACCCAGAAAGCACACAGACGCGCACACACGCGCACACACACACACACACACACACACACACACACACACACACACACACACACACACACACACACACACACAACGCTCTCGTGCGGGCCATCTGCTCCGTTACATATGCTTATTTAATGAAGCGTTTGAACGATGAATTAAGCTTTGATAAGACCACGCGAGGGATAGCGAGAGGAAATGAAACTCTTCTATAAAGAACGAGCGATTCTTATCAAAGGTTCCGACGGCGCCCGCCCACCCTCGCCCCCCTCCGTGCCCACCCGCGCCCACCCTGCCCCTGTCGAGCCTCAAGTGCAGAATCACGGGCTTCACTGTCACATTATCTCTCACGCTATCTTTATGATTTCTTCTCCGCGACCGAGATTGGGGCTGCCTCTCCTCGCGCGCCGTCTGGGCCTCTAGTCTGCCGCCCTTCCCTGCCCGGCCGCGCTGGAGGAGGCCGGCCTCTTGATCGATTTGTCTCTGATTTCTCTTTCGAACTGTTTTCTCTTTTTGGTCTGTCCTGTTATTTTGGTTTCTTGTCTCGTGTATTGTTTCAGTCTCTCTCTCTCTCTCTCTCTCTCTCTCTCTCTCTCTCTCTCTCTCTCTCTCTCTCTCTCTCTCTCTCTCTCTCTCTCTCTCTCTCTCTCTCTCTCTCTCTCTCTCTTCCTCCCTCCCTCCCTCCCTCCCTCTCTCCCTCCTCCCTC
>NC_061851.1:36327909-36345409 GCF_019202785.1 Penaeus chinensis | reverse complement strand
CCCCCTCTCTCCTCCCTCCTTCCCCTCTTTCTTTCCTCCCTCCTTCCCCTCTCTTTCTTCCCTCCTCCCCCTCTTTCTTCCCTCCTCCCCCTCTTTCTTTCCTCTCCCCCCTCTTTCTTTCCTCTCCCCCCTCTTTCTTTCCTCCCTCCTTCCCCCCTTTTTCTCCCCCCCCCCCAACCTCCTTTCCCGACCTGCTGTTGCGGCTGCACTGTCCCTGGCGGCCGTATTGTTGCTCGTAAACCTTGCTGGTGTTGCAGGCCATATTAATTTTTTGTCGTGTTGTTGCCGTTTTTTGTTTTTATTTAGTGACATTTATTTTCTTGACTTTTGTAGATTTCAATTTTGTTTTTTTGTCGTTGTTGTTAAGCATTTGCTTTTTATTGATTTTTTTTTTTTTTTTTTTATTTGTATCATATCCATGTATATTATTATTGTTATGTTTATCTTTATTCATTTGATTGCTTGTTTATTTTCCCAGTACACGCACACACACACACACACACACACACACACACACACACACACACACACACACACACACACACACACACACACACACACACACTGTTTGCATATATATTTGTATACATATGTAATTGTATGTATGTACGCATCTCTCTCCCTTTCCCCCTCTCACTCTCTTTCTTTCTCCTCTTTCTCGCTCTCTGTTGAAAGTTGAATGCAATAATGATCACTTTTGCAGAGGATTTGCTTTTAATCGTTTGTTTTGAGCTGGAGTTCGGAAGGCCCGGCTTGCTAGAAGAGATAATGTTCATGTTGTTGTTGATGATATTATTGTTGTTATTCTTATATTTTATTCATATATTTAGCACGGTTATTATTACAATCATCACTAACGTTAGTGTTATCACCAATATTGTTATGATGATTATTATCATTATCATTTATATTTTTTTATTATTGTTGGTGTTGCTGTTGTTTTTATTATTGTTATTATTTTAATTTTAATATTATATTATTATTATTAATATTATAATTGATATCTGTATTCTTATCGTAACCTAAACATGAGGTTTGTCTATCGATTATTAAGTTACCGACGGGCTGTAGCCAAAAAAATTATTCTCAATATTATCACAGATAACATATTATCATCGTATTTATGATTATTATTATGATTATTTGTGTTATGATAACCATTATCACTGTTAATTGTAGCCCACTTCGCTGCGACCTTGGAAGACGCTCATTGGCTAGACTCCGAGCCGTGACATCTGACAGCGGTTGCGCAGGGCCGTGCATCCTCCAGCCCGGAGACGTTTAATAACACATTTAATAAGAGCACGAACGAAAAAAATACTCAGGAGGGAAACTTCCTCTGGAGGTGGGTGAAGTGAGGGGGTGGAGAGGGAGAGAGGGAGGAAGGGAGGGGAGAAAGAAGAAGGGCGGGAGAGAGAGAGAGAGAGTATAAAATAATATAAAGAAGGTCAAATTTGTCTTCTATTTTTGTTCCCTTTCATTCGTTCGCCGGCGAGCGAGTTAGGTTGATATTTCGTCAGGAGTTTGTTAGAATGACAAACGACAGACAAACTTTCATATTTTTATCTGTTTATGCGGAAGTTTGATAGAAGTGTTGGGGGGGGGGAGGCGGGGGGCTGGTGACCTGTGCCCGCCTCTGCGACGTGGCTTATGAACTTTATCTTTTATTGTCATTTGCGTTTACTTGGTTATTATTGTCATTTTTGCGGCGACACGCGCTGTGATGAATAGTGCAGGCGCCCGGACTTGCATTCCTAGCATGCGCGAGGCTAGTCGGGGGGAATGAAGCCGGCGGAGGCGTTTTTCTTTCAAGTTGTCGTAGGGTAATGAACGCGACGGTCGCGGCTCGGGAATTTAACGATCATGTTGGGATTAGGGGCTGGCAGGCGCGCCCCGGTGGTGCCGAAGGCGGAGGGCGTGCGGCCGATGGGGCGGTATGAAGTGGCGCTCGCCGAGGGCAGGGGTAAAGGGTGATTGTTTGTGTGTGCCTGTGCGCGTGTGTGTATCGTACGTGTGCATACATGCGGTAGGCAGCGGCTGTGATGAGGCGCGTGCGGTTTCGGCGACGGCGAGAACTTGAGTTATGGCATTAGGTCAGGAAGGCGACAGGAATCCATGCAACGTGCGTGGCGACCCGCGCGGGCGCACGTGCTTGTGCGGCGCGTGCATGAGGGATAATTTAGGGGGGACGGGGAAGAGGGAAGGGAGAGTTACGGGAGGGGACCGAGCTCACCTCGCAAGAATGCCTGGTGTTGAGGGAAGGAGGAGTGGGAGCTTTCTATTTGCTTGGGCATTTTTAGATCAAATTTTCACGAGCGTCGGCCGCAAGAATGCGCGTCGGGGACATCAACGAGCGCAAGGTCCGTCGGCCTCCTGGCTCGGCCGCAGGACATTCCGGGCCGAATCGATGGCGGCGAATATATTTAGGGCGAGGGAGGAATGAACCCCTCGCTCGCTGGGCCTACTGCAGCCAGGGCGAAGGCCTCTCCAGGCGCGGCGGGATCAGCAGCGGATTTGCAGCTTGTGCATTTGGTTGGTTAGGAAAGGGGGGGGGGGGGGTGAAGCTTCTGTCTCTTCCTCCTTCTCCTCTCCTTCCTTCTCAGTGTTCTTTTCTCTTCTCTTCTCGTCACATCTCGTCGCTTTTCGTCTCACCTCGTCCCCTCCTCTTCTCTTCCCTATCTATATGTTTTGTATCTGTATCAATCTATACATATATTCCAATATCTGTATATATCTATATATCTCTATAATTTCCTGTTAATGCATATATATATATATATATATATATATATATATATATATATATATATATATATATAATTACACACTCACACACACACACACACACACACACACACACACACACACACACACACACACACACACACACACACACACACACACACATATATATATATATATATATATATATATATATATATATATATATCCTCTGTATGTATGTCTCCATTTCCCTATCTGTCTATATGTCCCTTTCCCTGTCCCTTTCCCTCTCCTTTTTACCCAGACACGCTCACGCACACGTCATAACACCCTGAGCTTAGGTGTTATCTCTGTAGATAAATAACAAATTAGTTAGATCCCTCTCTCAAATTTCCTTTCAGAAGTTCTCAAAGGAAAAACTGCTTCATCCGGGTTATTGCTGTCGCTTCGCTGTCGAAGTTGATGTGGAGATGTGACCTCGTTCCTCTTGGCTTGACCTTCTGACCTTGTCCTTTAACGCTGATTGCTGTCTCTTTCGCCCTCTTTGGTCTCTTTATCTTTCTCTGTTTTCCTCTCTATCTCTTTCCTATGCTTCATCTTCCATCTTCTCCTCCTCCTCTTCCTCCTCTCTGTCTTTTTTGTCAGTCTGTCTGAACCCCCCCCTTCCCCCTCTCTCTATCACACTCTCACTCTCTCTCTCTCTCTCTCTCTCTCTCTCTCTCTCTCTCTCTCTCTCTCTCTCTCTCTCTCTCTCTCTCTCTCTCTCTCTCTCTCTCTCTCTGTCTCTCTCTGTCTCTCTCTGTCTCTCTCTCTCTCTCTCTGTCTCTCTCTCTCTCTCTCTCTCTCTCTCTCTCTCTCTCTCTCTCTCTCTCTCTCTCTCTCTCTCTCTCTCTCTCTCTATCTCTCCCTCCCTCCCTCCCTCTCTCCCTTCCTTCCTCCCTCCCTCCCTCCCTCCCTCCCTCCCTCTCTTTCTTTCTTTCTTCCTTGCTCTCAGTACTAGGTGTTTTACTATGCATTTGCGTGACAGTAGTACGGTTAGCTTGCCGTAACGGTGCAACATTTCGTAACGGTAACGAGCAAACGCTCGTAGTAGCGCTAGAATTTCGCTTGTGACCAGCAGCGGGCCCGGAACATTCTAGACCTCGAGTGATTGAACAGATATGCGCTTAATGAGAATAATGAGCTTCGTCGAATCCTGTGGAAAATAAGATGAAGGTGCAGTTCATTAATCATGTTTGAAGGATGTCAAAGGAACGCAGATCACTTGATGAAGATGTGTGTGTGTGTGTGTGTGTGTGTGTGTGTGTGTGTGTGTGTGTGCGTGTGCGTGCGTGTGCATACGTGCGTGTGTCTGTGTATCTGTGTGTGTATATGTTTATGTGGGTGTGTGTGTATGTGCTTTGTACATGTGTTCGTCTGTGTGTGTGCTCGTCTTCGTCCAGACAATCAAACTTCTTACCCAAGTTGCCTCGTCGTGCGTCTCCCGGAGCAATGACCTGCGAGGGCCCGGCGAGGCGCGGCTGCGGTATTGATAACAGCAGCACAGCAAGGCGCCTCCTCGCCCGCCGCGCCGCCACCGTTGCGACCGCCCACGCTATCGCTGCCGCTTCCAGCGCCCCCGAATCGCCCGCCCGCAGGCGTAGTCCTTACCCACTCTCATGCGCAAATCCAAGAACGTGTGGGCATGTATGACGCACATCTGTCGAAGGTGAGGGAGGGGGAGGAAAGGCGAGAAAAGGGTGGGAGGAACGAGGGGAAAATGAGGAGCGATAGACCCATTTACTGAAAATATAGAAGGAGAAAGCAAAGACAAATAGATAGAGAGGTAGATAGACAATTTGCACATAAACAAGAAACACTGAAACGGACAGCTTGCACAGCCAGCGTTTCCGGTCCAAGCTTAATGACTGCATCCTTTTGTAAGCATCTCCCGCGGCCTGCTATTGACCTCTGTGTTCCTGGAGGCTGGGAGGGAGAGAATTGGATGAGATGGATGCCCACCCATCGCTTATCCTGCTGGCCGAACTGTGCGAGATGGATGGGTGTGTGGGCTTCCTGGTGGGCGGGTGGGTTTCCTTCGCGAAGCCAGTGGTAAATAATGTTCTTCGTTTTCCCGGGATGGTTTCCTTCGTCGCGGAGGGCGGCGAGGCGAGGAAGAGGGCAGTGGGGTGGGGGGGGATGCGTACTCCTGGGAGGTCGGGCATGGGACGCAGTAATTCACGCTGATGACAATTATTATTAATGAGAACGCGTGGCGCTGAATGCCCCTACGCTGTGTACTCGAGAGTTATTTGGGGTGAGGGAAAGGGAAAGGGGCCCCACTTAACTGCGCCACGAACTCCCCGCTCACGTGGCCCTGTCTCTCTGACTGGACTAATTTCTGCACATTACGGCTCAGCGGCGGGGTCGAGGTGGGAGCTGCGGGAATCGTGTCATGCAGCTATCGTCATGGAGATCCCCTTACTCTGTTGCGTTGTCCTGCCGTCTGTGTGCGCGATACTTTCTGTCATACAGACGGAAAGAATGCTTGGAGGGGTTCCTGGCAGGGTGTCGAGCAGCTTACAATCAATACCTTGACACGCGACCCGCTTTGTGTCAGTAAATGTCAGCTACGTACTGTGCCTAACGCGCGTGTACGTCAGCACGGACTGGACAAGCCATGTTTTTTTCTGGCACCCATAGGCATAGGCGTCTTGCTGCTGGGCGGGATGTGGAGGAGGAGGGTCTGCGGCCCACACGCCCGTGCCACTTGTGCCAAAGTGAAGCCAGTTCGTCTACCTGGAGGCTGTCGGGGTAGAGTTGCCACCTAACGTATTTTCGGGAGGGAACTTCACACGTGTCCATAGTTAACATAGCTCACGATGCATTCTCGACCGCGGGTGCGATTGCGTCACAGCGTCGCTGTTTCGGGCGTCGCGAGGACTCTGAGGCGATGATCGACGATACGCAGCGACCGACATGAATTACGTCACCAGTCACGCTGACGATAGAGAAGAGAAGAGAGGTAGGCCGGGCTAGCGTGACGGGCGGCGGTTCCTTCTGAAGGCAGGACTTGCAAATCTTGACAGGTCGATACGCGAACGAAATTTGCGAGCAGACAAAGCGGGAAGAAATTAATGGAATGCGCGACGCGTGATACCGCGATTGGGAGGGGGAGGGGCTAAAGACAGACTTCTGTGGAAGGTTGGAAAGACACGCTAACTGAAACAACAAACGAAGTCTTCATAATTGTGATACTTGCCTTCAGTCGCGATCTCAGGAGTCGCGCATATATATGTGTGCGTGTGTGTGTATGTATGTATGCTCGCACACTCACACACACACACACACACACATACACACACACACACACACACACACACACACACACACACACACACACACACACACACACACACACACACATATGTATGTATGTATGTATGTATACACACATATATACATACAATGGCCTTAAAATTAACTGTTGATAGCTAGCAGCTTCGTCCAGTAAAGACTGGGACTATCTAGATGAACAGCGGTTCCCAACTTTTTCTATTCTTTGGCCCCCGACCAGTATATGAGTCTCCACGGCCCCGTTCATTGCCTGTCAAGTATTCAGATTCAGATTCTTTATGGAAAGATTCCAATTTCTTGGTATTTAAGAGGCAAATGTCTGCAGGTAACTGTAGGCGAGACAAAATACGCATTAATTCGAAGTCATAATTTTCATATTGTTCCATGGCCCCCCTGGGGGCATACCCAAGGTTTGGGACCCCTAGTCTAGGACCTACGTCTTGGCTTAATTGGATGTATTTTGATATCTTACCTAGGGCAAAAAATTAATAAATAAATAAATAAATTATATATATAATCATATATATAGATAGATAGATTGATATACATATGCATAATTATTTACATATAAATAGATAGATGAAGATATATATATATATATATATATATATATATATGTATATATGTATATATGTATTTGTATAGAAAATAAACACGCGCACGCACGCACACACGTGCATTCTTGTTTTATTGGGTTTCTTCGTAATCCCGGAAGGAGGCATATGGGATACATGTTGTATATAGAGGAGATCCCTTAAACCCGCGTGACGCTCGCCCGCGGTCGTTATCGTGCCTCTGGCAGCCGCCGCGCCGTCATTCGTATGCAGTGGCGAGCGAGGGAATCAAAGAACGACGTCCTTTAAAAATACTCAGTCCTAGCATCAGCTGCATGTGGAGCTTCTTAATTTTATCTTCTGGGCAGCGTTTAAAGACGAGGAAAAGGGAGCTGATGCTTTTGTGGCGGCGAGAAAGGGAGAAATGAAGATGGTATGTTTACATTGTACTTTATTCAATTGACCTTTCGTGCCCTTCGTTTCGCGTTTATCGCCGACGAATCACAGACACGACGCATGACGCAGAAAGCAGAGTTCAGTGTCAGCAGAGGACTCGGCGGGGATGCGTTCAGTCGCCGTGACTTGCGACAAATGCACTCATCGTCAAAGTCCGGCAAAGGACGGGTAAACATGTCACGGCTGATCCTAGGCTAAAATACTTTTAGGAGAGCAGGTGGGTCTTGGCAAGACGCTGAACACTGCCGGGGCGGGACATAGTACCTTTCGGACCCAGTGCTGTGCTAGATCGGTTTTTCTTTTCTTTTTTCTTTTTGTTATTGCTGGTATTATTGTTATCATCATTATTAACATTGCTATCATTGTTATCATCATCATTATCATTGCTATCATTATTATAATCATTTATATTATTACAGACTGGTTTTAATACCATTTTCTCTCTCTCTCTCTCTCTCTCTCTCTCTCTCTCTCTCTCTCTCTCTCTCTCTCTCTCTCTCTCTCTCTCTCTCTCTCTCTCTCTCTCTCTCTCTCCCCTACGCCATCTCTGTCTCCTTCTCCCTCTCCCTCCATCTGCCTTCCCAGTGCATCCGCTCTCTTGAAATATTGGCCCGTGCCTGACGAAGCGCCCTCAGCCATGACGATGTGCATGACTTAAGGAGGTGATGGCACGCGAGACGTCAGTCATCTCTTCGCCAGCCGTTCACGAGGACCTCTTGACGAGTGACGTCAAGCAGAGAGATATCTTCCAGATTCTCCTTCTCTCCCTCTCTCTCTCCCCTCTTCCGGTCCTTATAATTTTCCTTATACCTCTCCTTCACTCTATTCTCTCCTCCCTGTCCCTCTCCTCATCATCATTCTCTTCTTCTTCTGCCTCCTCCTCCTTTTCCTCGTCCGCTTCCTTCTTCCCCCCTCACCCTTCTCTTCCTCCTCCTCCTCTTCCTCCTCCTCCTCCTCCTCCTCCTCCTCCTCCTCCTCCTCCTCCCTCTCTCTCGTCCGGCCGGTGTTTGACAGGCTCTTTCCCCGCGGGCAATGAAGGGGCATTACATTAGCCTATTCACGGTGTCATGAACTTCGGCGAATTCACGGAATGGAATCGATCAGGAGGGACTTCAGGTGAAACTTTTACAATTCCAATGCGCCCGTCCACGTCCTGAGGCGTCGGGCGGATTCTAAAGCCATTTCTACAGAAAAAGGAGAAGAAGAATGGAAAGAGAGAGAAAAAGAGTTTCTTATCTGGTTTCTTATCTCTCTTCGGACCGACAGAGATTGTCTGGGCAAGTTTTTATTTTTTCCAATTTTAGCTTCTGCCGTTATTTCAGGCAGTGGGAAAAAAGGTAGGAGTGGTGTTGGCCGGGGAGCTCGCCAGCTGAACTGTCATGCACGAAAAAAAAAGAAAACGAAGCCGGGTGTTTCTCTAGCAAGTACGGTTACGCAAAACCCGAGGATCATGAGTGTCTGCATGACAGAACTCCCCCCCCCCCCACTCCCACGACCCCCATTGCTCTTGTAACATTATCTGAGTAGCTCATCAGCGGGCGCCTTTAAGCAGCGTGAGTCTCGTCTGCCAAAACGCCCCAGCTGATACTGACAGGCGCGGGAACATCGCCCTCTTTGTTGCCTCCTGTCTTGGAAGATCAATGATCTCTCTCGCCTAATGCCGGCTGCTGATTGGTCGTTGCAACCGTATAATGCCTCTTTATTGGTCGTTACGATAATAGTTCGTCGTAGTTCGTTGGTTGGTGGGCGCGAGGAGGAGGCGTGTTAATTCCTCCTCCTAAACATTGTCTTTTCTCCCCGTCTCTCTACGATCTTTGGATTTTACACATCCTTCGCGGCGGGATGTTCTCATTTGCATTTCCTTTGGGAGGAAGCCCGTGTGCAAACCTTGTTGAAAGGAAGGATCAACGTCTCGGGGAAGCTGAGGAATGTCAGCTGATTAGGTTTACAGCGAAACTTTCCGCGGCCGGGATGTCGGACGAACGGGTTTTGGGCGCTTAGTGCTACCTTTTTGGATTGCAGGTGGTTGCAAGCGGGTGCTGGGTTCTTCGCTTTGATGGATTCGAACTGTGTGTTTGCGTAATCGGGGTGATTGACAGCCTGGCTGTTTGTGTCATGTTTCGTTGTGTATCGTTGACGTCCGTTTGTGATCTGGTCGGACTTTCACACGAGAATTGCTGGGCTTTGTGTTGTTGCATTCTCTTTGTCTAATTCTCTCTCTGTCTGATTTTTATTCCCATCTTTTTCTCTCTCTCTCTCGCTCTCTCTCTCTCTCTCTCTCTCTCTCTCTCTCTCTCTCTCTCTCTCTCTCTCTCTCTCTCTCTCTCACACACACACACACACACACACACACACACACACACACACACACACACACACACACACACACACACACACATACACACACACACACACACACACTCTCTCTCTCTCTCTCTCTCTCTCTCTCTCTCTCTCTCTCTCTCTCTCTCTCTCTCTCTCTCTCTCTCTCTCTCTCTCTCTCTCTCTCTCTCTCCTCCCCCTCCATCCCTCCCCCCCCTCCTTCCTCTCCACCTGCATGTGAGTCTGCATCTGTGTGAACGTGTGAAATAGGGAAAGTGTGGAAAGAGAAGCCTATTAATGGAGTAATGAAGATTGCACAGTGTGGGAGAGACCCCCCATCCCCTCCTGCCCTGGCGTTACTGCGTTCTTACCCATATCTCGCCGTCAGCGCGTGCGTCAACCCCGCCAGAGGTTAACCTTTAATAGTTGCTTATAATTAAGAATTATTGAAGTGCGGGTTGCCTCCCTTTTAACTCCGAGCCGCCATCGCCGTGGTCGTTGTTTATTCGTGGTTTTGTGCAAGCCGGAATTCCCGCTTTTCGTGGGACAAAGCTCTGGTTAGCGGCTGCTGTGTTTCTTCCCCGGTTTATTATCCATTTGATGTCTGTTCCCGGTCTTTAGGTCTCTCTTGCGGAGGTTCGTGCTTTTGTCCCCCGTCTCGCGACACTTGCACGTTTAGGAGCATCTTGGCGCGGCGGTGGCGAGGCGGCAGGGGTAGGCCGGCCTGACCTTACCACGTCCTCCTTCTCTTCCCTTTTTTCCCCTTGAATTGCTGTTTGCCTTGAAGCAGGGGGGAGGGGGGGGGGGCAGACAGGTGGGCCGGCAACAGGCAAACAGACAGCCTTACACACAACAGAGAAAGAGAAAATAAAGTTAAAGGAAGGGATGTATTTATAGCTCGGATCGTTGTGTGTTATGCAAAAAACGTCCGGCACAGGTGCTGCAATGTCCGTGCATGCTTGAAAGACTGCCCTTCAGCATCAGATTAACTAGTCCTTCAGGGGTAATTATTATTCTGTTTACACTGTTAGGCATATCAAAGACCGTCTGGTTATTTTGGTTTAAGCAGTCTGTCAGTATTCTGTGAAACTCTTAACAAAGTTGCACGTGGCTGCGGGGAACAAACAAAGTGATACTCCTGTAGGTTAAGAGGAAGCAAGGAACGCAGCTTAGAACTGTCATTCGTTATTTCTTCTGCACACCCGCGCTCTGTCTGGTCTTTTCTGCCTTGGATCTTTTGTAGAAAGTCGTTTTACCCACCTTTTCTGTCGAAGGTAAAGGGAGGGAGAAAAGTAGAGAAGGGAGGGAGTAGAGATAGCAATGTAAGAGAGATTAAACGCGACAAAAACAAAGAGCAAAAGAAAAGTAGGCAGAGACAGACAGAGAGGAGAGGAGATAGGACAAAGATAGAAGAAAGGAATGAAAAGAGAGGAGATATTAGAGAGAGAGAGAGAGAGAGAGAGAGAGAGAGAGAGAGAGAGAGAGAGAGAGAGAGAGAGAGAGAGAGAGAGAGAGAGAGAGAGAGAGAGAGAGAGGGAGAAGGGGGGAATCCCCCCGGCATGACTGGTACTCAAGATAGGTGACGGACGCCGATGAAAGTACGAGTTAACGACCGAGTTAATTAGCAAATAGATCTGTACCAGAGGAGCCTTAGGCGCTTTGAAGATAATTATCCTGAAAAGTTGTTTCAATAGCAGTGCAGAGGAGTAAATATCACAGGCCTGATTAACGGCATCCATCTGTGGAATTGTTGAAACGTGAAGATTGTGGTGCCGACGGCGCCCGACAATAAGTTCATTAGCAGTGATGCCTGGCACCCTTTATTACTTTCCATACCTCCCTACCGTCCCCTCCCTCCCTCGAGTTCCACAACTCTCCCTCAACCCCCTCCCGTCCCCCTTCCCACCCCCCTTCCTTCCCTGCACCCCTCCCCCCCCTTCCACCTCCCACCCAGAAGGCCGGTCGTGCTGGAAGAATGTTTATGGGCGCCGTGATTGGCTCGCCGGCCCTGGGAATACCGTATACGTGAGACGCGTGTCAAGACCCGCAAGTAGCTTTGCTTCTCTTTGTACTGAGATTTGCATATATATATATTTTTATTTTTTTAGTTTATGCGTCGGTTTGCCGTGTTTGTGGGGGGGGGGGGGCGCAGACTGTAAAGAGTTATTCATAGGCTCTATTTTTTTTCTATCGTTGTGTGATTCCAGTAGAATTGATTCGTGTTGTTAACCTCCCTCGTCTTTTCTTGTTTCAGGTGAGTGCCGAATCAGGCGAGAAGGTGCGGTGCCGCGGCCCTCGGGGTGAGTCTCGAGCAACAGTAACATGCATGACAGGCTGATGACAGTCCGTTAGTCTGGGCTCTGTCATGTGAGAGTGAGAGAGAGAAAAAGGTATATGTGCAAAGATGGATGGATATATATATATATATATATATATATATATATGTATGTATGTATGTATATATATGTGTGTGTGTATGTATGTATGTATGTATGTATGTATGTATGTATACGCACACACATGCACACACACACACACACACACACAGACACACACACACACACACACACACACACACACACACACACACACACACACACACACACACACACACACACACACACACACACACACACACACACACACACACACACACACACACACACACACACGTATGACACGTATGTATGTATATGTATAGGCCTGTATAATATGTGATATTTAGCATGTAATAAGTTTGTATTTATATTTATATTTATATTTATGTTTATATATAAATGTATGTATGTATATATATGTATATAAATATATATATATATATATATATATGTATATATATATATATGTATATAAATGTATATATATATATATAAATATATATATATATATATATATATATATATATATATATATATATATAGTGTGTGTGTGTGTGTGTGTACACATGCATGCATGCGTGTGTCTGTCTGTGTAAATCATATCTGGTATAAATCTCAAAAGCAGTCGAGAATATATGCCGCAGATTGCGGCATATAACACATATCCTCAGGAGGAAAGGCGAAAAGATCAAACGTGAGCTTCCACGCCCGAGAATCCTCCATATAACTGAATGACGATCAACTGTCGCATTTCTTCTAGCCTGTTTTAATCGCCTTTCCTTCCTAGCAAAAGTTTTTCGCGAGATGAAGTTTCCCTTCGTCCTCCTTCTTCCTCCACTTGAAAGTAGATTGTGTAGGTCATGAGACAAGCGAGCGTCACGCGACTCACGAGAGCGCCGGGGAGGTCTCGCGAGAGGCCGAGAGGGGTCAGAGGTCACGTTTCCACCGTCGTAAAGACACACACGCGCGGACGTGATGTTTGTAAAGGTTGTAGCCTCGCACTTTCACGCAGAGACACGGAGGTGCGAACGATACCGCTGACGTGTTAATGGACTGCGAATCAAAGTGTTTCATTGGAAAGTGTCTATAAAAATTGTTTCCTTGGATTTTTCGAAAGCGTTTTGTTTTCGGCGAATGGAAAGTTACATTTTTTTTCTTTTATTTTCTGTCGGAGCGACGTTATTTTAGGCATGCGGAAAACGAGAGCTTTTGTTGTATGTGACTTTGGTCAGATCTACACTGCTGTGTTGGACTCGCCTCTTGTGAGCGTGGTCATTCTCTTTCGATTGAACAAGGGTATTGGCTGTTAATAGTTATTGGACGTTGCCATGGTAACGGATGCACGATTCAAGTGGCAGAAAATATCCAGATGGGAAACAGAGAACAAGTATTTGATACTTCGCAGTCATATGAAACCGGCAGTTTGGTTCTCAGTCTTTGTGACAGTTCGTAGTACCTTTTGTATGAACATGCAGATATATTTTGATTCTGTGTATATGTATGTAGGTAGAGAGATCGATAGATATGTGTCATTGTTTTTGTTAATATGCATAGTGCTATTTATATAATGAACACAAATACAGGCTTACCGTTATGTAGGCATCAAGTCTAGCTGTGCAATTTAGCGAGAGTAGCGCACGGATTTGTTTTCAGTTGCAATTTAATTTCGTGCAACCTCTCTCTCTCTCTCTCTCTCTCTCTCTCTCTCTCTCTCTCTCTCTCTCTCTCTCTCTCTCTCTCTCTCTCTCTCTCTCTGTCTCTCTCTCTCTCACTTTTTCTTTTTTCTCTTCCTTAACAATAACCCCCTCTAGAGTCACCCTCACTACCCCCATGTCACCCATCTCAGCCCCCTCCCCCCCCCCCCCCAAGAAGCTCCCACTGTGACGTGTGTTTATTGGCTGCGTTTAGCCTCCAGGGGCCTGATTAAGCCCGAGTCGCCATGTTTTTCTTTGGCTGGTGGCGGAGGGGGACGCTGCCCCCGGCGAAGATGGGCTGAAGGTGTTATCGCGGCCTCACCTTGCGCTGCCCCCGGGTGTGTGCTCTGCAGGAGGCCGGGGGAGGCTGAGGGCAGGGGCAGGGGCAGGGGGCGTGGCTACTGTGGTTGATTGTCTTTCGTTTCTTTTATTTTGAGGGGACAGGGAGGGAGGTTGGACGGCCTTTTTGGTTGATTTTGTTGTCTTGGCCTCTTTATCTCTCCTTCTCTTTCCTCTTATAATTCTTATTATCTCATTATCTTCTTTCCTGTCTCTCGCCGTTTCTCAACCGCCTACTCATCCTTTCCATGTCTCATCCCTCCATTCTCCTTCCAGAATTCCTCCTCTCTACTCCCTCCCCCCCCCATCCCTCCCCCAGCTTAGAAGCAAATATCATGTTCCTGTCAAGGTCACACGATTACATCCAAACGCACATATCTCCCAACTTAAGTATTCCACACGTGCGTTTTGAACCGGCTCAATCACAGTGTTTTGTCCGCCATCCTGATGCTGAATTACCAGTTGAGGATCTCATCATGCGTTTAGGGATGACTTTGAAACCCGCGAGTATGGAAACGTTTGGCGCGGTTTCCTTACCCGATGATTTCCCCCGCGGCGAGAACGCTCGTGGGATGTGTCATCCGTTTGCTCGGAGGGTATTATTAGCAACGGCGACCTTCTGCAACGAATAACCGGGCTTAAAGATGTGTTTTTTTCCTGTTTGGTTTTGGTTTTCGTGCTTGCTTATGAGGCGTTGTGATGCGACGAGTGACGGGGCCCATCCCGCTCCACGAAGGCGGTCGGGAGTGTAATCGCGGCCAGCGCTGGCATCGCTTCGGAATTTATCTCGCATCTGTCAGAGACTTCGAGAGCGACAGATTGAGGTGATCGTTTCACAATGGCGACTATTTTCATTCCGGATTGTTGTTCCAGCTGGAGAATGACTTTCCTGCGAGTATTGTTCCTGTTGGAAGGAGAGCAGCGTTTCGGTAATGACAGGGATAATGGCGAATTGCAAGCGCATTGCAGGTACTCTAATTCAGCGCACGTGATGCACTCACTTCCGTCAAAGGCTGGAGTGGGGTTGGGTGGAGGCGGGGTGGGGTGGGGTGGGGGGGTAGGGGGCAGGAGGCTCGTGTGCTGCAGCGCCGTCCCAACAGGTGAAGAGCCCGGTCTCTCGTGCTGCTTCTGTTGCGTGCCTCCTGATTATTCACGCGGCCTCATATGTTATACTTACGTGGCAGCTAATTGCCCGGGACAAATTTATTTACAGGGGGAACATAAAGGTGTGAGAAGGACTCAAACACGGGTTCTACGGCCGCCCTTGTCGGGGTAGTGCTCAGGATGCTGTCATTAGAGAGTCGTTATTTTTAGGCCTACGGGTGGTGAGGGTAAGGAGGGGGGGAGAGGGAGGGGAAGGGGAAGGGGAAGGGTTTGGTCTCGGTGCCGCTGTTTTGTTCGTTGATTTTGCGGACTCGTTTGACATTCTCTTTGCTCTTCGTTTTTTGTTCTTTGGATCTTTTGGATCTTCACACGTTTTCGTCCCATTTTATTGGGCTGCGGAGGGATACGGACCTCTTAAATTTCCTTTCCCTTCTTCTCTCTTCTTTCCCTGTTTCCCTTTCTCCTCCTCCCCTCTTCCGTTCCTTCCGCACCGGTGGCTTGGGTGAGGCTTGCTTCCCCTTCATCCCCCTTCCCCAGCCCCTCTCGTACTTCCCTCTCCTCTGCCTCCTACGACGGAAGGGGATGGGATAGGAAGAAGATAATCCATGATTCTCTCTCCTATCCCTTCCTACCAAATAACCGGCACCCTTCCCCCTACCACCCCCACCCAGCCATCCCCTCCCTTCCCTTACTTACCCACGCTTCCTCCCTTCCCCCTCTCCCCCTACTCCTCCCCAAGTGCCCCCCCCCCCCCACACTCAGATAGTCCGTTGCCAGCGCGTGCTTGTGATTCTTGGCAGGGCATCAAAGCGGAGGCTGCAACACGCGGTCGAAGCTTCCTGCGCCGCCGACAGCTTGCCTAATTATTTAACGGCCGCCACGCGATGTTAGCGGTGGAGAGGGAGAGGGGGGGGGGGTATGAGGTAGTGGCGGGGTGGAGATGGGGGAAGGGGAAGGGGTGGAGGAGGAGGAGAAAGGGGAAGAAGGAAGAAGGGGTAGAAGGGGGAGGGGTAGGAAGTAAGAAGGAGGAGGCGAGAAAGGAAGAAGGTAAGAGGAGCAAGAGGGGAAGATGGGGTTAGGGATAAGACTTCTGGGGAAGGGAAAAGATGGGGGGGGGGGAAGACTTAAGAGATGGAGGGGGGGGGGGGGCGAATGGGCATGGGTGAACGAGGAACTGGGCGCGGGATCGGGGCATTCACCTTAAGGGGGGTGGAGGGTGTAGGTGCTGCAGGCAACGGGGAGGAAGGCAGGTGGGTGTCAAGCCTACGAGACGATTCTGGACAAGGGGTTTTGAGGGTCTGGTGGTGGAAAGGAGGAGGCGGCCAGAGAAGGAGTGGAGGAAGAGCAGGAGTAGGAGCAGGAGGGGGAGTAGATGGAGGCGAGCAGGGGAAAAATAAGACGAAGAAGAAGAAGAAGAAGAAGAAGAAGAAGAAGAAGAAGAAGAAGAAGAAGAAGAAGAAGAAGAAGAAGAAGAAGAAGAAGAAGAAAAGAGAATAAGAGAGCAGTTGGAGTATGAGGAGGAGGAGCAACAGCAGTGGGAATAGAGGAGAATAAGAAAAAAAAAAAAAAAAGAATGGGAGAGTAGGAGTAGCACGAAGAGAACGGAAAAAACAAACGGAAGAGAGGAGACAGAGAAAGAGGGTTATTGAGAAGAGACACATGAGCCGGAAACGCGATTTGGAGAATTAGCCTGACGGGTAAAGGAGAGATGAGGGGAGCTAATAAGGGAGGGCGGGGTTCGAGGGAGGCGCAGAAGGAGGACAAGGCCGAGGAATTAAGGAGGAGAGGGGAGGGAAAAGGGGAAAATATGTCCTCTCACACCGGAAGATGAAATAGCGAAGGGGAAAAAGGGGGAGAGGCTGGGAGCAGATGCGATGGTGAGAAAGTGGTGGAGGGATAGTGATCAGATTATGGATGGATAGGGAATGGAGCTCAGGATGGGAAAGACATGAAGGTGAAAGAGGGTAGGGAATGTGAGGGAGATCGAGAGAGCATCAGAGGATACGTAAATGGCAGATGGAGGCTATGTGATCGGGTCGGGGAGCCGGGGAGACGGAGATCGGACCCAGAAGCAATGAGGTGTAATTGCACTGCCTCCCCCCTCCCCCCCTTTCCCCTCTTACGCTCTAACGAGTGCCATCAATCCCCCCCCCCTCGCCCCCTCTTTTCCATACACTCACACCTGTCAGTGCCACACGCAGACGAAGGGCCGCCGCGCCCCACGCCCACCGCTACTCTGTCCGCAGCGCTCGTGACCGGCGACTGCGGGCGCGGGCGGCGATGGCTCCTCCGCCGCCGCGTGTGTCGTTTCCCCTCGCGGGCGGCGCCGAGGTCGAGTGCCACGCCCACGCGCGCCCTTGCCTGTCCTCCAGTACTGAGCTCGCGGAAACTGGCTCACCTTGGGAGGGTTTCCGGTCTGGCGGAGGCGGTGATGATGATGAGGGAGGCGGCGTTTAGCGTCGAGGTGTTACGGTGCAGCGGGCGGGTGCGTGCGCGCGCGCCCTCTCTCGCTCGCGTTTAGAGAGGGCGGAAAGGTCGCTTGCAGCATCCGCGCTCCGTGGGCGTTGCAATGTGACGCCCAGGGTGCGAGGCC
>NC_061851.1:36312909-36315409 GCF_019202785.1 Penaeus chinensis | reverse complement strand
CACACACACACACACACACACACACACACACACACACACACACACACACATACACACACACACACACACACACACACACACACACACACAAACAGGGGCTTCAAAATTTTCTTTTCATAACTTATACCCTTTCTTATACGTGCAGTATATAGACTGATATTTCAGAACACTGTACATACAGAAGGCTCAGCGGGAATTCATTCCACTTGCCCGTGTATCAGTGCATGAGAGAAGACAGAAGAAATAATGTATTTGTTTTTACTCTGCGACAATCTCAAAAGGTTTTTTTTTTCCATTTGTATTAGACTTTTACCCCCCCCCCCCCATCCTTTCCCCTGAAATACGCACGGGAGAAGTTAGTGAGGAAATAAGTAAGTAGTTTGACATGGCCGGTAGAAACGAGGTATACTTAGCACGTGTTAAGGCGAAGTTAAGGCTTAATATGAACCCAAATGAGAAAGGGATGTCGCTTATTGTTCCTTATTCGATGTGCATTCTGGTTGACATTACATATTATTAAATGGATGACGTTGCGGATTCCTGTGTCAGTCATTTTTATTAACGTTATCATTATGATAATTAGCTTCATTGCTGTTGCGATCATGTTTTTTTTTTCTTATTATTCCTTTCGTTGTTTTTTTATTATATCGATATTTGGATTTTTTTCTGATATTGTTCTTATTTTCTTATTATTGTAAGGATCGTTATTTCATTTATTTTTATTAGCATCATCACCATCATCATCATCTGTATGTGTGCGTATGTGCGTCTGTGTGTGTGTGCGCGAGCTTGTATGTGTGTGCCAAGTCAGGCGTGAGGGTAATGATGGCATTGTCGCGCGCCGGAAATATGTCTTCTTCATAGGCCTACATGAGTGCATCGCTCCCTGTTGGCGGTCGGCGGTCGCTGGGTCCGCGAAGGTGGTCGGCGTACATAGACCTCGATCTGCAAGCATTGGTTCGGGGAGGTATGGGAAGTGAGAGATGGGAAAGTTTGGGAAAGAGAAGAAGGGAGAGAGGGACAGAGGGACAGAGGGACAGAGGGACAGAGGGACAGAGGGACAGAGGGACAGAGGGACAGAGGGACAGAGGGACAGAGAGGGAGAGAGAGAGAGAGAGAGAGAGAGAGAGAGAGAGAGAGAGAGAGAGAGAGAGAGAGAGAGAGAGAGAGAGAGAGAGAGAGAGAGAGAGAGAGAGAGAGAGAGAGAGAGAGAGAGAGAGAGAGAGAGTGTGTGTGTGTGTGTGTGTGTGTGTGTGAGGCAAGCTGACTCACAGATAGACAAACAGTAAATGACAGAAGAACTGAAACACGAAGAGGGAGAGCGAGGAGAAGCAATAGAGGAGAGAAAAGGGTGGATGAGACTAGCTAGTAACACCGTCCGTAGGCCTCTCCAGCCTCACCGTGCGCGGGTGCCAAGTCGCCCCCCCCCCCCTCGTGACGGAGGCGAGAACAAGCGCCGAATAACGGGAAGGCACCGCCGATGAGAGCCTGGCCGGCGCTTCAGGGCCTCGATCCGCCTACATCAGGACTCCCCCTCGCGCTCGTCCTTCTCTTGCTGTGTTCTGTCTCCCTTCCCTTGTTCCCTTTTCTTCTCCTTCCTTCTCAGGGTCGGCTTTGTCCCTCATCCTCCCCATCCATCCCTTTTTTTCGATATGCTTCTCTCCAATATGAAATAAAAGAATAGGAGGAGGAAATGTAGAAATGAAAATGAGGAAATGAGAGAGGAGAATGTAGGAAGGAAAAAGAGGATGGAGGGAGAGGATAGGAAAGAGGAAGCACGATAAAAAGAGGAAGAAGGGGCAGACAGGATAAGGAGTTGTGAGACGAAGGAAGGGTCACAGGAATAGGAGGGGAAAGGAGCTGCTTACGGAGGCCGAAGGAGGGAGCGTGCGCGCGTAAAGGGTCGCAGCCCAGGGAGGTCTTTGATGCGAAAGGAGGGAGTCGTACTCATGGCTCGAGTGCCGTGAACCACACTTCAAAGCGGCTTCGAAAGCGTTCGATGGGAGTCCGATTCGTGTGATAGCGAATTAGCGGTGTTGGTGGCGTGTTAATGTGTGTGTGTGTGAAGGGGGGAGGGGGGTGCTGGAAAGGCTGAAGTGGGACTTGGTCGTTTAGGAGATGAGGGAGGAAAGCAAATTGGGACTTGTTAGTGGGTGAGGTGGGTGGCGGAAAGGCGGTAGGAGACTGTTGGGGGCAGTGGGGTGGGTAGGGGCTGAAGGGAACTGGTAGGGCGGGGGGGGGGGGGGGGGGGGAGGGGGGCATTAGAGATATCGACGTTAGCAACAAGCTATGGGAAAGTGTCGGGGAGCGTTCGGGCATTTGTTGAATGTACATGTTCTTGTCACTTGGCGCTCCGACAGGGTCTGGGGTTGCAGGATGATCGAAAGATAAAGTTGTTGTTGTTTTTTTTCCTCTACTTTTGATTTCAATTTAACAACCAATGGAAATAGAAAACGAGAGTCTGTCTATCTGGTTTTTTTTTTCCAATTAATCTGACATT
>NC_061851.1:36305409-36307909 GCF_019202785.1 Penaeus chinensis | reverse complement strand
GGAGTCAGCAAAGCACTAGCAAATAGATTTCCGTGAAGGCCACAGTAGCCTTTATCGCTCTGGCCGAGGCGAATAGGTTCAAGTTCATTCGACTGTCTTCAAAGAGTCCTTGCCTTAAGATTGCTCACGGTCTGCATATTTTAGCTGACATAATCTTTGCGTAGTTGGACTTCCAAAACTATTTTCTCTTCGCATTATCCTATTTGAAAACCTCAGAAAGAAAAAATCTTCGATAGTTAGTTTCCTTTTCAGGCCAGGAATGGAAAAGACGCAAACTGTATCCGCTGAGACGCAAGGATTCTTCCTTTGAGCAGGAAAGTGACGGATGAGACCGTGGCATCATGGGGCGTTTTTGGTTATTTCTGGTTCATTTGTTTATTGGCGGTTACGTCTGTGTATGCGGTGTTTTTGTCCTGGTGTGTGTTTCTCTGTTCTGCTCTCTCTCTCTCTCTCTCTCTCTCTCTCTCTCTCTCTCTCTCTCTCTCTCTCTCTCTCTCTCTCTCTCTCTCTCTCTCTCTCTCACTCTCTTCTCTCTTTCTCTTTCTCTCTTTCTCTTTTATTACTGTTATATTATTTTGTTTACTTGTTTGCTATTTGCTTTTCGTGCCAGTGAAATCGTCCGTCCCCGCGCTTGTTTTCCGGCAAACTGTTACGAGGAAGGAAAAACTTTAGATACGCGAAACGTGACTGGAATCGAGAACTTTTATTCTTCATGGTCTAGCTTTATACTACAAAGAGAGCAAAAGAGAGAGAGAGAGAGAGAGAGAGAGAAAGAGCGAGAGAGAGAGAGAGAGAGAGAGAGAGAGAGAGAGAGAGAGAGAGAGAGAGAGAGAGAGAGAGAGAGAGAGAGAGAGAGAGAGTAAACGAGAGGAAAGGAGGGAGGGAGGAGAAAGGAAAAAGAAAGAGAAAGAGGAAGAGGCGAGAGAGAGAGAGAGAGAGAGAGAGAGAGAGAGAGAGAGAGAGAGAGAGAGAGAGAGAGAGAGAGAGAGAGAGAGAGAGAGAGAGGAAAGGAGGGAGGGAGGAGAAAGGAAAAAGAAAGAGAAAGAGGAAGAGGCGAGAGAGAGAGAGAGAGAGAGAGAGAGAGAGAGAGAGAGAGAGAGAGAGAGAGAGAGAGAGAGAGAGAGAGAGTAAACGAGAGGAAAGGAGGGAGGGAGGAGAAAGGAAAAAGAGAGAGAAAGAGGAAGAGGCGAGAGAGAGAAAGAGAGAGAGAGAGAGAGAGAGAGAGAGAGAGAGAGAGAGAGAGAGAGAGAGAGAGAGAGAGAGAGAAAGAGAGACAGAAAGAGAGAGACTACTAGAGGAAAGGGGAGAGAGCGATGTCACTTTCACAGCGATATCACTTTTGACATGTGTGCTTTGTCATATAATATTTCAACTCGCATGATACATATTTGATAGTTATGGATTATTACACTTTTAATGAGAATCCAAGCGGAATGACGTTTTATAACTGCAATGGATTATCGGGTAATTATAAAGAATAAACGGCTGCGTTCATTATGGAAGCACATATGTGTTTCATATCTCGTGTTACACCTGCGAACTTTTACCACTTCCCCTACACGTCTGGGTGAGATGTTCGCTCGGCTTTCAGTTTTGCAGTGCGTTAGGTCACGCGGTCGAAATCTACGGTGTTCGTGCGCCTGATTTCACTAGTGGTCCCTGCTTCGTATTTGTAGTATTTTATGATAATGATGGTGGTGGTGGGTGTGGTGGTGGTGGTGGTGGTGGTGGTGTGCTGGTGGTGATGCTGGTGGTGGTGGTGGTGGTGGTGGTGGTGGTGGTGGTGGTGGTGGTGGTGGTGGTGGTGGTAGTGGTAATACTAATGATAATGGTAATGATAGTGAAAATAAGTATGCTAATAAGAGTAGTAATAGTGATAAGAACATCGATAATGGCATGGAAAATAGTAAAGATAGTAATGATAATATTAGTATGAAAATTATGATGATAACAATAATAATAATGACAATACTAATAATAATAATGACAAATATGATAGTATCTAGTAATGATAACAATAATAATAATGAGAATAGTAATAATAATGATAATAAGATAATGTTTTTTGTTTATTATTGTTATTATTTTTTTTATTATTATCATTACTATTTTTACTATTATTGTTATTATTATTATTATTATTACTATTATTATTATTATTATTATTACTATTATTATTATTATTATTATTAATTATTAATTATTATTATTATTATTATTATTATTATTATTATTATTATTATTATTACTCTACCCACAGAAATCGCACCAGAGTCTTTGCAGTGAATAAGAAGGCTGTATTGCAGAGTTGATAAGGGAGATTCTGCATTAATCTCCCCTTTCAACAAACGTCACACAGAACACCTGGTCGACGTGTTCACAGCGTCCGTGTGCTCGGTTACATTAATCTTTAACTTTAAATGAAAAGTGTTTTACCAGCGATATTTTTTCATGGTAATTTGACACACTGATGGGCATTGTCAGTCAAATTATTTTTTTT
>NC_061851.1:36290409-36300409 GCF_019202785.1 Penaeus chinensis | reverse complement strand
GGGAAGTTGGTCATGTGTTGTGGGCCGCTTATGTTAATCGCGGTTGGGGGAAAAGTCTATATTTGGACGAGTCTCATTGCCCGCTGTTTTGTATTGCGTATTTTTTTTTCTTTTTTTTTTTTTCTTTTTTTGCGTCGTTATCAGCATACAACCTCCACTTCCCCTCACACTCCTCGCCCCTCCCCTACCCCCTCCTCCCTCTCCATCCATGCGTGGGCCAGTCTCCTCGATAAAAAAAGATTATTTACAATGCATACATGAACCAGGGATATTTTATGTTATTGAAAGATTCCAGCGAGTTCGTTGACATTTGGAGGCTTATTGATAATGGACTGCATAAGCCAGAGAGCATGCCCCTCCCATCCCTTCTCCCAGGGCCCTATCTTAGACCTGTCCCCACCCCTCCCCTTCCCCTCCCCTCTTCGTCTCGGGGAAGGCCTCCGCTTAGAGAAAAGGTGGAGGTTTTTGCCGTTTCGTTGGTCGGATCGAGCACCGGTTTTATATTTAGCATTATATTTCTCTTATTTGTGTTTGTATATGTTTTGTTGTATGAATGTACGTATGTGAATATTACTCATACTAATTCGATCATCCTTCTGTCTTTTCAGGTAATTATGAGTTTGATGAGTAAGTGCGCTGAGCGATTGGCGAAGATCCCAACGGAGGTGAGTACTTATCGATCCCTCTCGCCCTCCCTCGCGCTCGCTCGCTCTTTCGCTCCGTCCACGTGCTATCATTTATTTATCTTTCACAACCGTAGGCGATGACTCACGATCGCGTCCCCCCCCCCCCCCCTTCGAAAATTCTGGGAAATGTGTACGCTTGTTGAAAGGTGAATCAGCCCATGTTGATGTTTTGGGGCGGCGTGGGAAGGGCGGGAGGAAAGCCGCGTCAGTGGGCGGGTTTGCCTTGTTAGGCCGGAAGGCGGCAATGTATGTTTGCATTCATTGGTTTGCTCGCGTGTCAAATTATTATTTTTTATGAGATTAGATTTTAGTAGTGATATAGATCAGCATACGGACACGGGATGAAATTCTGAGTTTTCACTAGAGCGAACTGTCAATGGAAATGGATCTGCTAGATGTAGATAATCAATTTCCTAAAAAAGAAAAAAAATGTCGTTGACCTATATGCTTTCATTCCCGGCTCTCTTGCGCCCTCAACACTTTTTTTTTTAGGTTTTGGTTCCATTTCCATCTTTATATTTTTCTGAATAAGAGTTGAAGCGGTTGTGATAACAGCAGGCATAGCGGAATAAAGGGAGCAAGTGGGACAGGGATAAATTTGAGCCAAAAGTTTGAATAGCAGCGGCCGTTTGGCGAACGGCGCACCAAAAGAACCGCGGCCAGAGTAGTCGAGGCGGTGATCGTGCATCATGATGATGATGGTGATGACGGTTGTGCGTACCGTTGCACGGCGCCTGTGATGATAGTGGTTATTCACACTATCGGTAAACAACCTCCGTATGTCAATATTAAACCAATTAAGACAGCAATCAGTGCGGATCGCCGCCCAACTCGGCCATGCTTGCTGCGTGTGGGCTGTCCGGCCTCCTGCAGCCCCCTCCCGCCCCTCCCCTTCCAGGGTCATGCAGTGAGCATGCGCGTCAGGCACCAGGCTGCGTCTGCGACGACACAGGCTGTCGAGTGGAGGCGGATTTGGGTTTCGAAAAAGCCACTTGTTTCGCTGGCAAGCAATGGAAGTGTTGTTTGTTTTTGACCTGTTAAAAGGATGTTTAGGTCTGCAGGCACGCGCGCGAGCCCCCATAAACTGACACGGCCGCAAGCACACATTCGTACAGTGCTATATATAGAGCGTACGGCTATATGAAGGTCGTTTGTGTATTGTCAATGTACTAACCCCAGTTCCAAGGGCGCTCAGTATTTATGCGCGTGTGTGTGCATGTGTGTGTGTGCGTGCGTGTGTGCGTGCGTGCGTGCGCGTGTGTGTGCGTGCGTGCGCGCGCGCGTGCATGTGTGTGTGTGTGTGTGTGTGTGTGTGTGTGTGTGTGTGTGTTTGTATGCTTGTGAGTGTGTGTGTGTGTGTGTGTGTGTGTGTGTGTGTGGGTGTGTGTGTGTGTGTGTGTGTGTGTGTGTGTGTGTGTGTGTGTGTGTGTGTGTGTGTTTGAGTCTGTGTGTATGTATGTTTGTATGTATGCATGCATGCTTTTGCTCAGAATCAGTTACAGTACACAGCATACACGAAAAATTAACCAAATGATCAGGAAATTAACATTAATTACTAGCAACAGATTTTTCCCTTTCATTGCAACCGCACACCTGCTTCCCTCATGTCGATTTCTTCTAACCTCCTATCTCATTTATTTATTTCCCGTTTTCCTTTCCCGCTGTAACAGGTTGATGAATTTAATCCAAGTTCATTGGCTTTAGCACGAGTTTGTCATTGTTTCCCCTCCAACGGCGGCGTGGTATTAGCGTAGAGTTATTAACATGGATATACTGTAGTGTATGTGTATATATACAGGTCTGGCAAGTGAGGGGGTGAGAGATTATTCGTTAGCGACAGCTGTTCAGCATTTAAAACAGATGTTGCCACACCTGTTAGCACATTTTCTTCTCTCCAAAAAAGAATATATGTCTTCAGGTCAGTATTTTTCCTCCCGTTAACGAGTCTCATCTTGCTTAACCTCCTTTAAATGAGTTTGTCTGTTCCCCGCATCTCAATCAAGTTCTTAAGACTGTTCTGTTGGCGTCTCCGGAACGATGGGTTTACCCCCTGTTCAAGCCAAGTGTGCTGGGACATGCCGCGTGGCCAGTACTCTGTCCTGGCCACCGGCTGGCCTTGGTCATTCAGGCTTGACCCCCTTGTAGGCCATCCAACCCACGAGTCGGCCGCCAGACCTGCCTTCATGGCCTGAAAGCAATCCGTGATCCTGGTGATGAGGGTTATCGCGTGTGTGTGTGTGTGTGTGTGTGTGTGTGTGTGTGTGTGTGTGTGTGTGTGTGTGTGTGTGTGTGTGTGAGTGTGTACATGCATACAAACATACATACATACATGAGTACGTACAAACATACCTACACACACACGTACACAGGCACACACACACACACACACACATACACACACACACACACACACACACACACACACACACACACACACACACACACACACACACACACACACACACACACACACACACACACACGTGTGTCTGTGTGTCTGTGTATACAGATATATATATATATATATATATATATATATATATATACACACACACACATACACAGTTTGACATTTTATGGGATTAGGCCAGCGATGACAATGGTGGCAGTGAAGTGTCGCTGGTAATGACCTGTGGATAGTGAGATGGTGTGTGGTGTTGTTGCCGTCAACGCCAGTTCACCTTGAACGAGCGGCCGCTGCAGTGCTAGTCATTATACTGCGGACTCCCCCCCCCCTTCCCCCTCTCACTCCTCTGTCCTACCCCCTCTTGCCCCTTTCCTGTCTCCTCTCTCCTGTCCCTCTCCCTCTTCCCTCTATCCTCTCTCCTCCTTTCGTCCTCCCCTCTACTGGTTCCTCTTTTATCAGCATTATCTTTATATGCAGTGATTACCTTCCTCATTTTGCGTGTGGTTTTGCTTGGTATTTTGAAAGTGGTGATAGCGAGTTCTGCTTATCATACTGTGTTATTTCCGTTTATTTATTTAGTTCGTCTGTTTAAAGTTTTAGTGCAGTCTTATTTGTTGATTTCTCCCGTTTTCTCTCTCTCTCTCTCTCTCTCTCTCTCCCTCACTCACTCCCTCTCTCCCTCCCTCCCTCTCCCTCCCTCCCTCCCTCCATCCCTCCTTCTTCAATCCCTCTCTCCTTTCTCTCTCCTCCCTTCCTCCCTCCCTCCCCCTCCCTCTCCCTCCCTTTCTTCACCCCCCCCCCCCACGCCCCACCCTCGTACTCCTTCGGTCCTCACTAGGAAGACCTGTCCGTCAGCGCCGCCCCGACCGGTTGCCGTTACATTGCGATCAACCAGTTCCCGAGGAGCGCAAGGTGACCCCCGCGCCTTGCAAGGAGTGGAGGGAGGGAGGGAGGGAGGGAGGAGCGGGGGGTTGGAGGGGGAGGAGGGGGGGGGGCGTAGATTGTTTGGTCGCTCCTTAAGTAGTGTCTTTTTTCCGTGTTTTCGTCGCGCTGTCCTTAGTCAGCTTTTCGTTTTTGTTGTGTTTGTTGTCGAAGCGCAACACATTCGGGAACATAGGCAGTGGTTGTACTTACTGCAGCGAGTACGTACGCGCACGCACACACACGTGCACACACACACAAACAAACAAAACAAACAAACAAACAAACAAACAAACACGAAACACAGACACACGCGCACGCACCTGGCCGGATACCTGGCCGCCATACCAACACCTCGAGATGAATCGAAGGAGCCGCTCATTAGGGCCGAGATGCAGGCCACGGAGCCTAGCAAGACGTCTTCGCCATCGTCTTGGGACGTCACAGCTGGGAGGAGGAGGAGGAGGTGGAGGAGGGAGGAGGGAGGAGGAGGAGAGAAGGAGGAGGAGGAGGAGAGGAGATGAGGAGGAGAGGAGGAGGAGGGGAGAGGAGGAGGAAGGGGAGGGGGAGGAGGAGGGGGGGAGGGAGGAGGAAGGGGGAGGGGAGGGAGGAGGAGGGAGGGAGGAGGAGGAGGAGGAGGAGGAGAGGAGAGGAGGAGGAAGGAGGAGAGGAGAGGAGGGAAAGGAGAGGGGAAGAGGAGGAGAGAGGGAGAGGAGGAGGAGGAAGAGGAAGGGAAGGAAGAAGGAAGAAAAGGAGGAGGAAAAAGATTGGGGGGCGGCGGGGCTTTTTTTAAGATTTTTCGCGGGTTCTCCGTCCTTGGGCCTTTTCTTCGTCGCGCTTCGTCTTCTTCTTTTCTTCTTCTTTCTTCTGTTTTCCTTTGTTTCTTCTTTTTTTTTTTTCTTTTTTCTTTTTTATTATTTTTTCCTCCTTCCTTTTTTTTTCCTTTTTTTTTGCCCCTTTTATCTTCTTACCTCTTTTTTTTCTATTTTTCTCCCTCCATTCCCCGCCCCTTCGGTTCTCCTGCCTCCCCTTTTCCGGCTTGTTCCCTTCCCCTCTTCCTTTCCTTCTAATTCTCCTCTATCCCTTCCCATCCTTCTTTTTTTCTTTTTTTCCCCTCCCTTACCCCATCCCCTTCCCTCCTTTCCCCTTTGCCTGCCCCGCTTTTCCCTGTCACCCCCTTCTTCCTACCCTTTCTCTCCCTCTCTCCTCTTTCCCCCGTGCTCTTCCCCCCCCTTTCCCCCTCGCCGTCTCGTTCTTCCCCCACCCTCCCCTCCTTTTCGCTTCTCTCAGTGCCAACCCCGCCTCCACCTGGCCTCGCAACCATCCGCCCTATCCCTCTCCCCTTTCCATCTCACTCCCCAGTGTTTTATTCTTCCCCCCCCCTCTATCCCCTAAAAATTCTTCTTCCACCTCCCAGACCGATTCACCCCCCCTTAAATTCCTGCCTCCGTTCATTTTCATCCTCCGCCGACAATAAAGCCGCGCCCAAGCAAAGCCCTGCCCTTTCCCCAATTGACCCTAACCCCCGGGGGGGCCCCCCCGAACCCGACGAATCCTTAAAAGGAAAAAAGATCCCGGAACGAACCCAACTCAAGCAGAGCGGGATTTATTCCATCTTTTAAAACAACATTTTTGTTTTAAAAACTTGACCATAAAGTGTAAAAAATGGACGCGGCCCCGTGTGGACTCGCGTGGAAGGGGGGAAGAGTGGGCGTGGCCTGACTCTTGCTCTCTGTGCGTGTGTGTGTGTTGACTCGGGCGGAGGGCAACGAGATCGAAACCCGAAAAAAAAAAAGGAAAAAAGAAGAGAAATGCAGATGAAGATAAGGCGGAGGTGAAGAGGTTTTTTTTTCACGGTACAAAATAACGGCAGAGAAATCGGGGAGATGAAGAAAGGGACATAAAAGACGTAAAGAATAGGAGGAGGAAACGTGGCCAGTCTCACTTGCTTTTCATTTCCCTCTCTCTTTGTTTCCTTTTCCCTTCCACTTTCCACTCTACCAAATTCGACCTTTTCTCCCTAAAAAACCACCTCCATCTTCCCCCCTCCTCCAACCACCTTCCCCTTTCCAAAACGAAATTTGCAGAAGAAAAGATGATAAGGAAAAAGTCGAGGCAGCAAGGTAGGGCCACGCTAAAGGGTGCTAATTGGCAATGCGTCGACAGGTGCCCTTATGAGGAGTGCCAAACGGACAGAGCGGAAATGGGACTCTCCCTCTCTTTAAACTCTCTTTTCGCTCCCTCTCTCCTCTCTCATCTCTCTTTTCCTCTCTCATAAACTCTCACCACTCCTCTCTCTCTCTTCTCTCATCCTCTCATCTCTCTCCCCATCTCTCCTCTCTCTCTCTCTCTCCCTCTCATCTTCTCCCCCCTTTCGCCCTCTCCCTCTTCCCCTCCCCCTCTCTCCCTCTCCCCTCCACTCCCCGTGCTAACCAAGGTGATCCGCTGACGGAGTCTCACATCTTGGTAACGCCGCGCATTGAACCCGTCCCGCTGTTTGTGTGTGTGTGTGGGGGGGTGGGGGGGGGGGGGGGGTTATGATGATGATCATTGCGATTGGTGTTAATGATGGTAATTAGTGATCTGGCTTACAGTTGCGGCGATAGTGTTTGTCATGTCGAAAGATTTGAGAAGTATTACTGATCTAAGAACAATAACCATGTGGTTCAGAGTGTTTGGCGTAAAACCAATGAGAAAATGATGATGATCCCAATGCCAGATGAGATGATTGTAAGGATATATAAGGATAACAAGACGTTAAGGATTTGAACCTGATCATTCTTGCAATGTCAGTGTTAAGAAACGAAGGAAGACAAGGAGACGACGAAAGACGGAGTAAAAAAAAGAAGCGAAAAAGTGGAACAGGAAAATGATGTAACAGTCGAGAGCGAGGCGGCTGTGTGGTGCAAGATAGTGACAAAAACCAAGAGCATGGCGAAGGCATACACGGCAGACATAACTGCGGCAGGAGACGAATCGGCGCGCTCACAAGGGCGAGGGAGTGTGCAAAAATGCTTATTATAATAAACGCGCAGACTTACTTTCCGAAAATAGACGTGTATATATTCATACAATCTTACTTCTCTATCTATCTTTATCTGGCTCTGTCTAGTTTTTTTATTGTTTATATCTATGTATCTATTTATATCTATCTATCTGTCTATATATATGTGTGTGTGTGTGTGTTGTGTGTGTGTGTGTGTGTGGTGTTGTGTGTGGGGTCTGTGTGTCTACTCACGCGCGCATACACACACAAACACACACGCATACATACATACATACATACATACATACATACATACATACATACATACAAAATACATACATACATACATACATACATACATACATTAATTGATACACACACAAACAGTTTATATAATAAGTTTATGAGCGTTTCTTTGATCTTTAGACAAGAGCATTGTGTAGAAGCAAAAGAAGAGAGATTCGAGCACATTTATGCAGATTATATTTGGCGATAAGGCAGACAATAAGACTGATATGTCAAGCATTCATCGGCGGCGGCAGCCAGGGGCCAAGGTCTCGCTCGCCGATTTCTCCCGAAGGATTGCACACAATGATATACATTGGATGAAGTTAGCAAAACAAGCCCGGGGAGGGAGGCAACAGACAAAACAGGCACGTGAACAGATATGCACGGAGCTTTCGCGCAGGTGGCCACACTCACAGGCAAGCACAGGACGAAGATAGAGATAGAGGTTAAGGTAGACAAAATGAGACAAGCAAACAGATAGTCGATTAAACATACACAGAAGACATGCGGACAGTCAAATAAATAAACAGACAGACAAAAAAATCAGGCAAATTGGAATGAAAACACTCAAGCAGAAAAAAATTACCCCCCCCCCTCAGGGCAAACTGACAATCAGGCAGGCAGGCAAGCAACCAAGAGGGGGGAAATATTCAGGAAACACACCAACGAACGCACACGCACGCACGCACGCAAGCAATAATCAGCGTCACGCGCGGCCGGAGGAGGGCGAAGGCACGGTCCCGGGCAAGGGACAACACACGCGGCAACATGGCTCCCTTACGCCGCTCGGGAATCCGACGAGAAATTCTGGAAGGGGGCCTGAGGGGGGGGGGGAGGAGAGAAAGAGAGGGAAGATGGGAAGAGAGAGAGGAATGGGGGGGGGATATGTAGAGGGAGAGAGGAAGAGGAGGAGATGGAAAGGGAGAGAGGAGGAGCGGGAGATAGTTAGGGAGAGAGGGAGAGAGGGAGTTTACAAATTGTTTATGTAGGTAGATTAATAAATAGATAGATATAGATATAATCATATATATAGATATAGATATAGATATTTAAATGGACGAAGAGAGAGAAATGAGAAATAGAGCGGGATGTTATATACGGCGTTAGTGGCATAAAATTATGAAAGGTAGCAAGTGACTGCAAAGGTTTGAGAAAAGAGATAAAAATAGGTAGGGAGAAATAGGAGATGAAGCGGAGAGAGAGAGAGAAAGAAAGAGAGAGAGGAGAGAGAGAGAGAAGAGAGAGAGAGAGAGAGAGAGAGAGAGAGAGAGAGAGAGAGAGAGAGAGAGAGAGAGACCCGGATGGGCGGCAATGGCGTGTTGTCAAGACGGAAAAACTGGCTTAAAGCACAACACTCTCAAGGTTACCGACTTCCCCTCACGTTCCTGTTCGACGCCGCCCACACCCTTCGCCCCCCTCCCCTCCTTCTCTCCTCCCCCCCCCCCCTTCTCTCCTCCTCCCCTTTTCTCCTCTTCCCCCCTTCTCTCCTCTCCCCCCCCTCCTGCCCCTTCAACTACTTGCGACCCGCCCCCTCCCCCTCCAGCCGCTTGCCCCTCCCCCAACCTCCCCCGCCCTCGCATCCACCACACCGCCCACACCTCGCCCGACTTGCACTCTTACCCGCCCACGCCCTGACGCATACGCCCATTCTCTCGCCTTTTGAGCACAAAGTCTCACTCTTATTATTTATGAATTCGCCTGCCCAGATCATTTTTTAATTTCGCCCTACCTGCGTTTTTTTCTGTTTTGTGCTTTCTCCCCTCCCTCTCACTTTCTCCCCTCCCTCCCTCTCCCTCCCTCTCCACCCTTCCCTCCCTCCCTCCCATCCCTCCCTCCCAACCCTCCCCCCCCCCCCTCCTTCCTTTTCCCTCCCTCCATCCTTTCCTTTCCTCCCTCGTCGCCTCTCTCCCTGCATCCTTCTCCCTCTCCCACTCACCTCACCTGCTCCCCTCCTCTCTCTTCTCTCAATCTATCCCTCTACCCCCCTTTTTCTCACCTCCCTCTTTTCCCTCCCTACCCTCCCTCCCTCCCCTTCCACCCTCCTCCCTCCCATCCCTTCCCTCTCTCTCCTCGTCATCCCCATCCCCCTCCCCCCATCCCCAGCAATCCTCTCCCTCTCACTCCCCCTCTAAGTTCCATTCCCGCGTCCTTTTTTCCTCCATCCCCTCACCCCCCCTTCCCCCCTATCACTCCATTAGCCAGCACTTCGCTAAACGCGCTTTCAACCCGCCCCCATCTCAGCGACGCCATACAGTAAAAAAAAAAATCTGTTATAAAAGACTGAGAAGATTATTGTAATAATTGGAGATTAACCAATTACCTGTTACCCGTTTTTTTTTATGATAATACCCTTTTTTATATAAAGAATTGATAAGTAAAATATACGGTATCTCAAAAAAAAAAAAAAAAAAAAAAAAAACGCAAATTACGCATTAAAAATTATACATTGCAAGATATAAGTTGAGGTCGGTGTCATCAGCCTCGCTTTTCGTTGTCCCACTGTGCTTGTTCGCGGTTGCCCCCTCCCCCCTCCCCCTCCCCTCCCCCCGGGACTTTTTTGCGTGCGTGTTTGTTTGCAATGTTGTTTTCGCAAAGGTGTTGGGATCTCTAGGTTTAGCCCATTCGTATAATTTTTGTTGTTATTGTTTTTTGCTTCTGTTTTTTTATTTTTTTATTATTGTTAATGTTGTTTTGATTATTGTCGTTATTGCT
>NC_061851.1:36270409-36285409 GCF_019202785.1 Penaeus chinensis | reverse complement strand
ACCTCTCGCCCGCACGTCAGCACGCCCGCTCTTGTTTCTTTACATAATGCCTTAGGAGAGTTTTTGTGTGTGTATGCGTGCGCGCGTGCGTACATATGTTTGGATCATTTTATGCTCTTGAACTTTTATGAATCGTTCCTTTGTTCACATTAGTATAATATTCTTGTTATTATTTTTTTTTCTTTTTTCTCTTATGTATTATCATTTCCTTATTATTTTCGCCACCTCTCTTGGTTTGGCTTTCCGCGCATTGTTTCTTTATTGCGTTCTCTCTTTTTTTTCCCCTCAGGTCTTTACGCTTCGACTCACCTTTCTTAGTTACCGCCACCCGCCTCTTTACATCTCTTATTCTGTTCCTATTAACTCCCCCCCCCCCCAGCCCCATTCCCCGTCGCCTCCCCTCCCCCACCTCTATTCCTCCCTCACGTCCCTCCCCCCTGCCTCTCCCCCACCTCCCCCTCACTCACTTGACCTTCACGCTTATGCTTTGCCTGTTTTGCGGCTGCAGCTGAGAGGGGACGGGGAGGGGGGTTAGGGGGAGATAAGGTATCTCCACAGCTTACCACTTGCTGCTCCCACCCCCAAGCCCCATCCTGGCATTGCCCCCTTCCATTCCCTTTTGGTATAAAGGTTGTGTGCTTTCGTGGGCAGTCGGGCCCTTGTGATGCGGTGGAGTCGGTGTCATGCTGGCCGCGTCCTGTTTGCATTTCCAGCGAGCGAGGTGGTCGGCCGTGTTCGTACTCTTTATTCATGGTCGTCTGCTCTTATTGGGCACATGCGGTCGTCCTTCGCGTGCCGCTTGTCCAGGGCAGACACCTCTGGGGAGACGCGAGGGAGAGGGGGAGGCGGGGAGGGGGAGGCTCAGCTCCGGCCGTTGCCGTACCTCCTCAGGAGTGATACGTGGAGATGTAAACGACACGGCTTGACCCAGTTCTAAGCTCGGCCTTGACACGCTCCCTCTTGCCCCCTGAGACTCGGAGTCTCGAGGCTCTGTAACCCGCGTGACACATTCGCTCGCCCGTCCTCTGTGACATACACGCTCCTCGCGGTCACCGTCCCGATTTCGGCAGTGCTCCGTGCTCGTTGACCCTCGGGATGCCACCCGTTCCCTGCGACCCTTGGCACTGACGGTGCCATCTCTGCGATCTGATTGTCTTCGCCTCTATATCCTGGCGATCCACAAGCAGGAACACCTCCTCTTCTGCTCGCCTCCTTGCTCACCCACATCGGCAAGGTGGCAAGGGCTGTATATTGTCTTCCGAGCAGAGCAAGGGCAAAGCCCATGGTCTTCCCTGCACGGCTTTGATCGCCCCTGGTTTAATTTGCCACAGTCGGCTCGTGGTTGAGATTGGCTTTCGCTCTGGCTCGTCCTTTGTAGTTTGCTGTTTCGTCTTGTTTGGGATGGGTAAACGTGTAAATTTCCTCCCCTTTATCGTGACGTCAGGGCATAGAATTCGTATTGTAGTCTCTCTCCTTGGTGGGTCTTCATTTGTATATTAATTAATTGTTTTTTTTTTTTTTCTTCTTCTTCTTCTTTTTTTCTTTTTTTTCCCCCCTTTTTATGAGAGACCAAAGCAGGAGGAGCGATACGCCCGAAGTTTCATGAAATTTATTACCAGTCGGTAAAGTTAGTGCATGGCCGCTAAGGTCAGACAAATACATTTTGTTTATGGCTGTCGGTTTAAAAGAATCCTTGTGTATTTGGCCTTTTGTTTTTATGTACTTGTTTTTTTTTTTTTAACAAGACGAGTTAATGAAAATGAAAGAGGAACATTTAGCTTTCCAAAAAAGAATGCCGAAAAAGTCTGGAAGGTTTTGAGTTGCAAGTGTTTTAGCGCTGCCGTCCTCTCTTGACCTCTCTCACGGAACTGACCTGGCTTGCCCGGCAGGAGGCAGCTCACGATTCTTCTTTTTTATTGGGTTTGAAGATGGGCGAACGCACATATTAGGAACTCATGACTTTACCGATTTTCTCGAAATTGTTTTACATGGTTGCTTGCGAAATGGGCATGGACGTGCGCCCACATGCACGCACACACACATACACATACACATACACATACACATACACACACAGTCACACATGTAGGCGGATACATATTTACATATGTGCACTGACTTTTTGTTTTTATTCATCTCCCTTTTCCCTCGCCTTACGTCATTGTTCCAACCTTCAACCTGCTTTTCTTGTACAGCTTCTTTACCTGCGTCTGTGCCCTCTCTCGCTCTCCGCTGGCCCTACCTACGCACTTTCATTTGTTACGCTAATTGCCTCTGTAGTGGATTTTGCATTGTGTGTATTCCCCTTACTTGTTGCACCTAATTTACCGCCGTTGTTCATGGTTCTTGTTCGTTGTGTTTCCTTTTATTAATTAGCTTCTTTGTTTATTCATACGCACATGTCGTTATTTATTATTTTGGAAGCGATATTGCGATATGAACCTATACACCATATAAACTTTCATCCACCCCCTCCACTTTCCTCGTCAACACACCTACGTGTCTACGTCTTTCACTTCCTCCACAGCATCCACATTTTGCTCCCTGGCATCCACTGCTTGACAAGCACGATTATCAACCTCACACCTGGTGCCCACCCTTCACCCTTCACCCTTCACCCTACATCCTACATCCTATATCCTTCATGCTTGTCCTTGATTTCCAAGTATCCATTAGCATGCAATCTGTACTTCCTCTTCTGTTGCTTATATATCCCGTTCCATGGGACAGACACTCTCACGCCCGTTCCCCCTTCCCTCTCCCTCCTCCCCCCTTCCTCTCTCCCCCTTCAGCCCTTTCCTCTCCTTACCCTGACCCCTTCCTCGCAGCTGTTTCCTCCTCCTCCTCCTCCTCCTCCTCCTCCTCCTCCCCCCTTCATTACCCAGCTGCCTTCTTCTCCTCATCCTCCCCTTTTCTCTCCGTACCTCCACCCCCCCATGTTGATGCCCTTTCTACCCACTGCTATCTGCGTCGTCATTCCTTCACTGACCCACTCCCCAGGCCCTGCTGACTCTGCCCTATTCCGTTCCTCGAACCAGTGTCTCCCCCCCCTCCCCGATTTGCCCTTCCCTTTCTCCTTTCCTTCTCTCTCACTCTCCCTCCCTCCCTCCCTCCCTCCCTCCCTCCCTCCCTTTCTCCCTTTCTTCCTACTATTTCTCCGTCAGTCTCTCTTGAGCTATGTTTTGTGCTAAACTCCAATCCTTACCTATTTTCATTCGTTCCTTTTGTTTCCTCTTTTGTATTCCCCGTCTTTTCTCTTCCCTCTATTCTCCTTTCATCTCTCTCTCTCTCTCTCTCTCTCTCTCTCTCTCTCTCTCTCTCTCTCTCTCTCTCTCTCTCTTTGCATTTCGTCGATATACCTTTTTCGGAATACCTTTCTCGTACGCATCTTCCACCGCCTTCGTAAATTTCACTGGTGTCTCATTCGCCTCCTCCTCAAGGCGATGTGTGAGTGAGGCGAGGGAATAGTGGGGGAGAGGGGGGGGGGGGGTCTGGGCGAAGGAAGTTGCGACATGCATCTGCCGCCTGGCGTGTATTTAGCGCATTGTTTCCGTGCGCCTTTTGTGGGTGAGACGTGCGGCCACGGCTGCATCCTCCGCCTTCTCTTTTTCTTCTTCTTCTTCTTCTTATCATTATTCACCTCCTAATTCCTCCTCTTTCTCCTCCTCCTCCTCCTCCGCTTTCTCCTCCTCCTTCTCCTCCTCCGCCTCCGCCTTTTACTCATCCCCTTTCTACTGCCCTTCTTCATCCTGCTACTACGGTTGCTATTACTATTTTTTCTCTCTTTTAATTTTATATCCTCCTTGTTCTTTTTGTCTCTTCTCTTCCTCTTATTCTTGTCCCCTGTTCGCTTCTCCTCCTTTTTCCCCTCGTCCACATCTCCGCCGCCGCCCCACAGTTGCAACTCGCAGCTTAAGGGCATCCCGCCGCGCCTGCCTGCCAGCGAAAGGTCAGCTCCTCGTCGCCGCAGCTGTAGTGAGGGAGGAGGAAGCAGAGGCATTATGAGGGAAGTGACTCACTGTTAAGGCCGCGGGACTCGCCTCGTCCTCCCCTACACCGGCCCAGCGCAGCATTCCTCGACGCAAACCAAACCACCTCCACCTTCACCTACAGCGGCTGGTCGTGGTCTTCGCGTCTGTAAACCTTGAGCGGCCCCCTCGTCAGTGTCGCGAACCTCACGCTACGCCACGCACCCCTGGCACGCCGCCGGTACCCTGTCTCCCTCATCACACCGTTTAAGCCCTGACACTGTATCACCACGCCACACCGCTTGTGCCCTGCCACCCTCACCACCACGCCACACCGCTTGTGCCCTGCCACCCTCACCACCACGCCACACCGCTTGTGCCCTGCCACCCTCACCACCATGCCACACCGCTTGTGCCCTGCCACCCTCACCACCACGCCACACCGCGTATGTCATGCTACTGCATCACCACGCTACACCGCAACTATCATCATCAAGGCAAGCTGATAGGAAGGCATGGCATCCTATCTCCTTATATCAGCATTTACATCACCTCTGTGTTGCAACGTCATGTCAGCCACCTCCTCATCCCCGTTATCGTTACAATCTCCAGCATCATCAACGCCATCATTACCATCCCCACCGCCGTCACCATAACCACTGTTATCACCATCATGACAACAGATGTCACCATTATCACCATCACCATTATCATCATCGCCGTAATATAATCATCATCATCATCTTCACCACAGCTATTGATCACCAACACCGCCTCCTTCACCACCACCACCACCACCCCTTCTCCCCGCCACACACGGAGCACCCCGAACCCCTTCTCCCCGCTTGGAGATCTTTGTAACTACAGTTATTATTCATCGTCGAGAAACGTATCCTTGAGAGCCTGGAGCCTCAGGTTGCCTCGACCATCATCAGTGGCTGGCCCGAAGTCCTTGGTGTGTGTGTGTGTGTGTGTGTGTGGTGTGTGTGTGTGTGTGTGTGTGTGTGTGTGTGTGTGTGTGTTTGTGTGCGCGTGTGTGTGTGCGCACTAGGGTGGATTTTAAGCTTACCATAAGTGACACATCAGATGAGATTTACGCAATGCTTTATTTTTTATCTTCCCATCCTTGAACGTACGAGCTGCCTGACCAAAAAAGGCGGTTGTCTCGCTTCAAAACAATTAGACGAGGTGGTCATCTTTGGATGTGAGAGGCCGGGAGGCGAGGACAACACCCGTGGCATCAGCCGGTAAAATCAGATGGCGATCGATGTGGATGGAAGTGGATGGGAGGGAAAGGAGCGGAGCCAGTGAAACTCCGTTTGCTTTCTCTGCCCAACCTGCACCGTCCGTAGAGAAAGTGTGCAGACGCTGTTGTAGGGATATACGAAGCTATAAAACGCCAAAGGGAGAAGAAGAAAAGGAAAAGTAGAAAAAGATACATACATCAAAGGAGACGAAAATCACGCATGGATTTTCCATGAAGGCAGAGACCTTTTTTTCCTCAAGAGAGCAGATGTTTGACAGCAAAAAAGGATGGAGAAAGGAGAATCGGGTCAGGCATGGCAAAGGGTTACCCGGTCTGGATGAATTACCTGGGAGGAGCGTGGGAGGTACCTGAGGGCTGGCCACGGGCGGGTAACGGGTAGCGAATTGGTACGTTGCTGGTATGCCGTGCCCTTGGGAGATGGCTGCGCTCCTATGAACCGCTAGCACATACCAGTACGTGCGCCAGCTGGGCGAGTTGTTCGAGGCACAAGGAAATACCTGCATGCATATGTATTAAAAAAAAAATCTCACTTCTGTTTTATGCTTTTTGACGGAATGTATGGTGAAAGGGCTTGGCAAGAGGGACGTTATGGTGAGGTTTGCAGTGCCTGAGATGATACAAACTTTACTGGGAAGGGGAGAAGGGGGAGGGGATGGGGGAGAGGAGGAAATGGGGGAGAGGAGAGCGGTCGTTAAAGAGCTGTGGCGAAGGACGACTTGTGGGGAAGGAGGCGGCCAGAAATCACGAGAAGTTGTAGTCAAAGGAGAGGAAAGTGGATGCTTGGGAGGAGTAGGTAGTGGGAAGGGAAGGAGGGAGGGAGGGAGGGGAAGGGTGGGGGATGAGGGGATGGAGGAGGAAGGAGTGAAAAGAAGTCAAGGAAGGATGGGGGGGAAGAGGGGAGAGATGAAGAGGGGGGCAGCGGGAAGGATTGAAGGAGACTGCAGAATCGGAAGGGAGAATGTATCATTAGGAGACAATTAGGTTTCCATGGGCTAGAGGAAGGGGGTGAGAGTGGGGGTGGGGGCAGGGAGGGGATGAGGATGAGGGGTGTGCCTGGGAAGGAGCAAAATATGAGGGAGGGGGGAGAGGGAAGAGGGGAGAGGGGGTGCAGTAGACCTTGACACACATGCCCCACGCACCAGCGCCGTCTGCCATGCACGGCTGCGCGGCGTGTGTGGCTGACCTTATATCCTCGGGGGTGAGTCGCCTCTCGCTTGGGCTGTCTTCACAAAGTCTAATGTCTTCTTCACTCTCCGCTTCATCTTCGGTCGGACGCTCTCTCGGTCTGGATCGACCATTTTTTTTTTCTTTCTTTCTTTCTTTTCCTGCGGTGAATTACCTCCGCCACATATTGCTAGGCAGTTTGGAATACGTGGCGTCTCGTTTCGGCGCGCGCGTTTGGGAAAGTCGTGCTGTCAGGGCAGCGTGCTATTGCCTGGTTGACGGTTACGCCCTTCTATACAGGCGACATGTTCGCCGTGCGTTGTACGGCTGTGCATCTTGATGAACAAGCTGGGTTATGGAACAAAGCCACTGCGGAATGGTGGCTGCTGTCAGAGCCAAGATGATCTGCAAGATAGCGAAAGGGGGAGATAATGGCATAAGAAATATATACGGGATAGTGATGACACAATCATGGCAGTAGTAAGCAGGATGCCAAACATACGATAACAACGCACTTTTTAGTACATTCACGAGAATGAAAGGAATGTTATCGGCGGTAGATTGTTTGAGGAGATTGGGGATGTCTGAGTCATGTCACAAGGTGGAGGTGGAGCAAGGTGGAGAATCACAGAGGTGGTTTGCGGGCGTGTCTCTGGAGGCGATTGATTTCTCTTTTCATGTTATGGTCTTATGGAAGGTGTGTTTTATGGTGCCTGCGTTTGTATCTGGGCTCGAGAGTCACAGGGCAAGACTAGGTCATTGTGACACTGGCTGACACTGTCACCGTGGCGTTGTGAAACCTAAGACAGAGACAGTCGCCCCTAACGGCCCTGGCCCATAGTCGCTCCTACAGGTAACGGCCGAGGAACTGACCATTATCATAAACGTATTCTAGGAGAAATAGGAGCGGTAAACATGGTGTGTTGGTCGCCACTTGCATAGGAATTATTGGTATATCTAAAATTTGTTGGGTCAAAACTTCGTTGTGTAGATCCTGTATTTTTTAAACCTGATGTATATTTCATATCATGTTCAGGATCATTTAAACACAGGTCTTAACGCTAACGAAGCCATTGGTAACCTGCGAGGCATCAATGCCCTTGTTCTACCTGTCCGAGGGAGTGATGTCATGCTGGGCATCGGACCCGAGTGGGTATCGTGCAGGGTATCATGGCCTCGATGATCATAATGATAAACATGACCCCGGAGTACCGGTGATCGCCTCCGACGTGCCAGATACACAACGCCAGCCGCCGCTGCCGATTCCAGGGCGGATGGGCGTCGAGGCCGGAGGTGAGGCGGTGTTACGGTGCTAGGCTTGGTCGTTAACACCGTCGCGGGCGAGCTTTGAAGGGGCAGGGGAAAATAAACAGACCCAGGGTCAGGTACGCGAGCGGAGGCACAGAGGCACGAGATGGCAACGCACTCGCTTGCTCCTCCTCCTCCTCCTCCTCCTCCTCCTCCTGCTCCTCCTCCTCTTCTTCTCCTCTACCTTTTCAATTCTTCCTCCCCTCGCGTTCTCTTCCATTAACATCCATTATTCCATTCAACTTCATTTTCTTTCTGTTTATCCTCCTCCTCTTCTTCTTCTTCTTCTTCTTCTTCTTCTTCCTCCTCGTCTCCCTCTCCTCCTCCATTAGGCTGTGTGAAGGACAGCAGGTCGAGCAGACGGGAAGGCTCGCTCGCAAGACCAAGTTGGATTACTGCCCAGTCACTTGCCCGCGAGTCTTGCATCCTCCGCTGGCCCTGGTGAATGGTAATATTGCTTTGGTACCCGTGTCCATACCCAAACATGCCCCCCCCCCACACCCACCCACCTAACCCACCCTCCTCTCTCTCTTTTTCTCTCTCTCTCTCTCTCCCTCTCTCTCTCTCTCTCTCTCTCTCTCTCTCTCTCTCTCTCTCTCTCTCTCTCTCTCTCTCTCTCTCTCTCTCTCTCTCTCTCTCTCTCTCTCGTCTGTTTATGTGTCATTCATATATCTCTTTTTCTTGCTATACCATTACCTTTTCCCATTCGTTTTCCGGCACCTTGTTTGCCTATGTTTTGAAAATCAAGGAAAGCAAGCAAAGCGAAATACTCAACCCCAGCCTCCTGATTGACGCTTTCCAGTTAACCTTTATTATGTTTTCTTCTTCTCCTGAGCTCGTGTTTCCCAGTGTTGCACAGCATTTTGCGACACTGATTTAATATACTCCTTTAAACCTGGCGGACGGAGACGAGCAAGGCCGGCAACGTCAGACGGCGGTACCGTGCAACAAGTCTCATCATCGCTGTATTACTTTTATAATTCTTGACGTAGAGACAAAAAACGGAGGAAAAGACAACGAGAAGGTCAGTATAACAAAGGACGACGAGGGTTGAACAGAGGCCACTCGTCGGTACCTGTTTTGCGTCACAATCACACACGGCGGCTGGCGTGCATTGCGTCATAAGCACGCAAACGCCGTGGCGCCACACAAGTGCTCGCAGTACTCTTCATTGGCCCTGTTATGGCCGGCCGGCGCGAGCGTTAACGGGGACGGGTGAAAGTATAGACGAAGGGACCACCGCCTCGGGAGAGTGCGTGGCGGGCTCTTGCCTCGTGTGGTCATGGTGCGGAGCTATTTTTACGATTATCATTATTCTGGAGGAGGGGGATGGGGGGAATGGAAGAAGAGGGAGGCGGAGGAATGAGAGGAGTAGTGGCAGTAGGAAGAGGAGGAGGAGGAGGAAGGGGGACGAGAACAAGAAGAGGGTGAGGGTGAAGGAGGCGCTGGACAGATACTGAGGATGACGTTGAGTTTTGCTGGCGCACGGGGGGCGGAGGGGCCGGGGAGGGACGGGGGAGGAAGTCGAAGGGGGGCGATGTCGACAGACGTGCAGAGGCGGTTGTTACAGGGTCGGTGGCGGCGTTGATGGCTCGCGTTGTTATTTATGCAAAATTCGTTATCATTGGGTCTCTGGTTACTATGGCGTTATTAAAAAAAGAAACACGAGCGGGGGGGGGGGGGGGATTTGTTTCGAGTCATTCTTCCTCCGAGCCAGCAGGAGGATGGAAAGATAAAAAATATATATATACACATAATGTTGCGCTGAAAAAGGGAGTCATAAGGACGTTGCAGCCATTGTTCTCTTTCGTCCGTATCGCCCTTGTTGATTACTATTATTCTCTTGCGTTAATGTTGATGACTGACTCGTGTAAAAATCCCGGAGTTGGACGTGACTTGCGTTCAGGATGTCGGGCCTTTTTTGCTCGGATCGTGGAGGCAGACTAGCACTATCGCCGCGGCCGGTGGCACTGCGGGGCGGCAGGGCGGAGCGGGGAGGGGGGGAGGGAAGAGGGAGGGAGGGAGGGGGCAGGGGGGTAGGGGGAAAAGGATATGTGTGTGTGTGTGTGTGTGTGTGTGTGTGTGTGTGTGTACACAAATATATATATATATATATATATATATATATATATATATAAATGTATATATAGATACATTTATATTTTTTCATGCATGCATACATTCATACATTTATACTTTCATACTTTAATACATTCATACATATCCATATCCATATCCATATACATATGCACACACACACACATACATACATGCTTACATATATATATATATATATATATATATATATATATATATATATATGTAAGCATGTATGTATGTGTGTGTGTGTGTGTGTGTGTGTGTGTGTGTGTGTGTGTGTGTGTGTGTGTGTGTAAATATATAAAATGTGTATAAATATTTACATATATATGTGTTTGTGTGTGTGTACACACATATATATGTACATATGTACAACACACACACACACACACACACACACACACACACACACACACACACACACACATATATATATATATATATATATATATATATATATATATTTGTGTATGTGTGTGTGTGTGTGTGTGTGTGTGTCTGTATACATATGTATATGTATATATGTATATATGTGTGTGTGTGTGTGTATGCATATATATGTGTGTATATATATGTGTGTATATATATATATATATATATATATATATATATATATATATGTATATATGTGTATATATATGTGTATATATATGTATGTATATATGTGTATATATATATATATATATATATATATATATATATATATATATATGTATACACATCTGAGGCCATGTTTCATGTTGCCGGGCTCTGTCCCACCAGCATCGAAATGTTTGTATATTAACATTTGTCAAAGAATGTTTTTCTCGGTCTACCTCGAGCTTGCTTCTATTTTACCGCATAGGTTAAGATTTTCTAATGTGTCTTTACGTATATATATACATATATATATATATATATATATATATATATATATATGTATGAATGTATGTATGTATTACGTATGTATGTGTCTATATAATGTATAAATATTTTTTTGAATTCACTTTGCAAAGCCATATCCATTCCATTATCCTCAGTTAAGCCAGCTACTCTGCACTCTGTCATTTTCGCTTTGATGATCAAATTGCAAACTTTTTTTCATCTCTCGCATGTTCTTGTATAATGAGCGCCTCTTTATATAAAAGCGTGATGACGTTGGTCTAAGCATAATTAACATATCGTTGTCTTTCTCTCGCAGGTAAGAAACCCGCATGACGCACAGCCTGAGGAGAGGTGAGTGGAAAGAGGCAAGAGAACGGAGGATGGGAGTGAGGGAGGAGGGAGGAAGGGGGGAATGGAGAAATGTAAAAAGGAACACGTGGAGGATCAGGCGAAGACGAGAAGATAAGAAGAAGAAGAAGAAGAAGAAGAAGAAGTGTGGGAGGGAGAGGAGTTTGAGGAGAAGAATGGTAAAAAGGAGAAAGCGAAAGAGAAGGCGGAGATAAACAAGAAGAAGAAGAAGAAGGAGAAGAAGAAGAAGAAGAAGAAGAAGAAGAAGAAGAAGAAGAAGAAGAAGAAGAAGAAGAAGAAGGAGGAGAGGAGGAGGAGGAGGAGGAGGAGGAGGAGGAGGAGAAGAGGTAATAACACAAAACTTCTCTCTCTTGACGTAGATGAAAACACGAGATAAACCCGTGAACCATGAAGAGGCGTGGTGGCGGACCAGACTCTATGCGCTATCAATAGATTTTTGATGTGTTTGTCTGCGTTTATGCGAACGGGTGAGGGGGTGCGGGGTGGGGGGTCGAGGGAGTGGGTGTGAGGGGAGGGGGGAGCTGTTCTAGTGTCGAGGCAACCAAGGTGTTCTGTTCCGGGCGAAGACGAATGCATGAACCTCGCACGGGGATCAAAGGGTTCTCATGTGTTTGTTTACGTTTTGATTTTCTATCTTTTGGGTTTCCTTTTGTTCTCAAGCCTTTGTTTTGTGTGGGGGTTCTTTTGCTGTTTTTGTGTGTGTGTGTTTTTTTTTCTCGTCATTGGTGTTTTTTAGTGCTTTTACTACTAGTAGTGATGTTGCTTCTTTTATCATAATGGTTGATACTCGTGCAGGCTGAGGACAATTATAGGATGGTCTTCGAATGCAGAAATTATTATACGGGTATTGTTGTGTAAATAGCTGTAATTGGATTGTTGCTTATCATGCAAATGGTCATTAGTACCATTGTGATTATTGTAATGATTTCGTAGATTAGGATTAAAGCAAAGTTAGATATTGCTGCAGTGCGATTGCTGGAGTTGTCCTGTATTGCACCAAGTTATTAACTGAAACACGGTGAGTATATTCCCTAGACTTTTTGCAGATATTTACTGGAACATCGAGTAGCTACATATATTCATTAATACATTCATTCATTCATTCATCATTCGTTTATTCATACATACATGCATACATACATACATACATTTGTTTATTCTTCTATACATATACATAGACAAATACATACATACATACATACATACATACATGTATACATGCGGACTTACACACTTATATATACATATATACATAGGTCGATGTATAAATACACGCGTGAGCATATCATATTTATCTGCATTTCAACACGGATTCTAGCTAATAACACGAGAAGCAACACCCTGCACCCTCAGTAGGCGTGCTCACAATAGTCTAGTTAAGCGGCTGTGTTCATCGGATCACCTGGAGACCCGGATGCGAACGAGCGCTTGTGAACGGGCGATTTCCATGGGGGGGGGGGGGGGGGGTATGCCGTGTCTGTGTCTTTGAAACGTGAATCCCGGAGTGAAGCCTTTACGCTGGGTCTGTGGGGGGGGGGGGTTGAGGGGTGAAAGGATAGGAGAGGGGGGATTCGTCGGCCGCGGTATGGCCATGTGATTATCAGTCAATTGCGTATAATGATGCTGCTCTCCGGTTTGGGCGGGCAATTATAACGGCTGAGAGCGAATCTTAATGTCTTGATTTTTTAAATATATTTAATTGGTTTCTGTTTTACGTTCTCTTTCCTTTTTTTAAGTTTGTTTCCCCTTTATTTATCATCTTCTTAACTCTTGTTACTTCGTGTGTTACCGCCACCACTATTGTCACTGCTCCTGCAACCACTACAAGTACTACTATTAGTGATACAACTGTAGCGAGAGCTTTTTCACTTCCCCTTTCCTTTTTCCTCTTCTCTTTCCGATTCCTTTTAGCTGTTCTTGCTTACGTCATCTTTCTTCTTTTCATCTAATTCATCTTCCCCTCTAAATTCATCACCCTCACTCTCTATCTATCTCTCTATCTCTCTACCTCTCTATCTCTCTATCTCTCTATCTCTCTATCTCTGCTTCTCCCTCCTTCCCCTTTCCTTCCCCTCTCCCACCCCCTTATTCCCCGCCAAGGCCCCTGGTTCGGAGAGAGTCATTCGGGGGTTGTTGAAGGTCAGAGGTCAGCCTGGCGCCCCTGTGAGGCCAGTCACGCATTGGCCAAAAGGTCCCGGCGTTATGAGAGGGTTTGTGACGAACTCTGTACACGTGACACTACGCTTGACATTTGATTTCCGTGCCTGTCATTTCTTGCGTAATGCTTCCTCGCTATGACTTGTCTTTTCCTTTTTATTTTATTTTCTCTCCCCTTACCCTTTACCTGCGTCTTGTCTGTTGCTCAGAGACGAGCCAAGGACAGAGAGCCCGGGGAAGGAGACTCCGAGCGGCAGCCCCTATGTTGGCAGTGGCAACGTCTGCGCGGTGGTTGGAAGGGAAGGGATGTTGGGCAGTGGGTAGTTGCATGTTGGTACAGCACACCCATTGTTGGAAACGGGTGCTGGAGTAGTGTCGGAGTGGGAGGCATCAGGGGAAGGTTGTCAGTGAACAGGTGATACGACAGAGAGTACAGGTGCTTTGAAAGGTGAAGGGTCGGGGAATGAAGATAATGGTGCAGAGTGAATCGAATATGGGGTGGGTGAGGGGGAGGGGGGGATTCGTCGGCCGCAGGTGTGGGGGTTAGGGGGTGGGGATACATACATGTATAGGTGGCGGCGCGTGGTAAAGGAAGGGGAGAGACAGAGGCCAAGAGCCACCAGCTGAAAATTAAAGAACACTATTTATGTAAGTAAGAAACACGAAAGCACGGCCGCCCTATACTCGACGAGCGGTTTTCATCCACGCTAGCTTTCCGAGACCCTCCGCCTGGCCGCCGCCTCTCCGCGATACCCGTCTCCCTTTTGTACCCATGCCCATATCTGCCTCCCATACCATACCCTATCATGTACCCCCCCCCCCCTTCGCTCCGCACCATCATCACACCCTTCGTATGTACCCCGAGGAACTCCCCCACCCCTACTTTCCGTACCCAGCGTGACCCGATAGAAAGGAATGGGGGAGTTAGGGGGAGGGGAAGGGGGTGGGTGTGAAAGGAAAGGGGTATTATAGGGGTCGTCACACCGGAGAGAACAAAAAGAGGGCCAGGTCATGGGTAGGACTGTAACGGGCGGCGGTACATCAGATAGGTTGCCGCCCTTGATGCTGAAGGATGTATGGTACGCAGAGGGCGGAGGGAAAGGGCGTGGGACTTTCTAAGAGGGTGCTCGTCTAAGAAGAGGGAGGCAGGTCTGCAGCTGCAACAGGAAAGAGCGTCTCAAGGCAGGAATTCAACCCCACAATGAGCGCCATTTCTCGATTGAGCTTCCCTGTCCATAAAAAAAGGAAGCGTGGACGTGGTAAATGACACAACCCTCTCGTTCCCCGCGAAACGTTTGTTCCACCTGGTTTTACAGCGGATAATAATTTCGCGGTGTAGACAGAGAATTTTAGCGAGGTTCTCCCTGCCACGAGGAACAGTGGCCACCACGGACGCCAAACACCAGATTCGCCTTCCTCTCCCTCCTCTCTTCCTCCTCTCTCCCTCTCCTCTCTCTCCTCTCCCTCTCCCCCACCTCTCCCTCCCTTCTTCTCTCCCTCTTCCTCACTTCCTCCCTCCCTCCCTCTCTCCACTTTCCCCTCGCCTTCGAAGCCCGAACCGTAGGTCCCGCCTTGCGAGAGCTTTCATTCCGCCGTTCGCGCCGTCTGCGGGCGAGGCGACTGGCATACCTCCGCTCCTCCGCCCCGAACAAGAGCCAGTTGACCCCGCCGTTGTATTCCAATCGCCGAGGTGATCTTTACGCGGCCCGGGCGAGGATGTGGCATCACGGGGCCCACGTCGGGTTAACGAGGCAGACAGCCTTGAAATTAACCCCATAACCTATGTTAATGACGCCGGTTTCG
>NC_061851.1:36262909-36265409 GCF_019202785.1 Penaeus chinensis | reverse complement strand
CTCCTCTATCCTCCCCCTTCTCCTCCTCCCTTCCCCAGCCTCTCCTTCTCTCGCGGAACTCTGTTAGCATTTGGCGCACGTCCTCTGCCTCGATCATGTAACCTCGAGAAACTCACTTTAATATTCTGAGTTTAAATCCCCGCGCCCGCGCCTGTTAAATACCCTCAGGTTCTTCACCGAGCCGCTGAGATGTGTCCTGCGGTCTCTCCTGCTTGCTATTCTGGACTTAGAAGAGGGAGACCGGCTTGGTGTTTTGAGGTTAAACTGTTTTAGAAGATTCTTGAAAACATTGAATATTGATAGCAGTAAAAGCAAGCGGGCAAGTGCAGGAACCAGTAACTAAGTACCTTCAATGTGCTTTTTGAATTATAATTGAGTACTTACTAAGTATGTTAACTATCCACAAATATATATATATATATATATATATATATATATATATGTACGTATGTATGTATATGTATGTGTATATATATATGTATATATATATGTGTATCTATATGTGTGTATATATATATAATATATATTATATATGCACACACACATACATACACATACATACATACATACACACATATATACATACATACACATACATACATACGTACGTACATATATACATACATACATACATACATACATACATACATACATACATACATACATACATACATACATACATACATACATACATACATGCTTATATATGTGTGTGTGTGTTTTAATGTGTTATATATATATATATATATATATATATATTTGCACATGCACGCATGCATACACACACATACATGTACATACGCACGCTCACGCACACACACGCGACCCCGCATACACATAGTGTGTGTGCGTGTGTGTGTGTGTGTGTGTGTGTGTGTGTGTGTGTGTGTGTGTGTGTGTGTGATGTATATAATATATATATAATGTATACATATAAATATATATACATTATAAATATATATATGTATATATATAGATATATATAGACTGTGTGTGTCTGTGTGTGTGTGTGTGTGTGTGTGTGTGTGTGTGTGTGTGTGTGTGTGTGTGTGTGTGTGTGTGTGTGTGTGTGTGTGTGTGTGTGTGTGTGTGTGTGTGTGTGTAAATCACTAACAATAATATCCCCAGATGCATTCCCATAAATGGCATGTAAGGTCCGAAGACTTAACGACGTAGTTTATCCCAAAAGCTGCGTGCAAAGTGCGTAGAGTTGTGTTGACTCCTATTCTTTAGGCGTGGACTACACAAAGCTAGCATTTGCCGGGTCTTTGGCACATCCCCAAACCAGGGCCTACCTGAACCCTAAACCCACTGTCCTTGACTTTTGTTTTGATCGTATAACAATAAACAGCACAAACCATAAATATTTTTTCATCGGCTGGTCCCCTGCTCCATCTCCCTAAACCCTTGTGTTATGGGAGTGTTAGGCAGCTGTTTTGGTTGTGGGGAGGGGGAGTGGGGGTACATGGGGGCAGAAGAGTATTCACGACCTTCCACGTTGGCACAATGGTCCCGCATGGTGCCTGTAAGCCCGTATGTGACGGTGATGCAACATTTACCTGTTTTCCTCCCTCTCTCCTTCCTTCCCTCCATCCCTCGTCCCCTTTCTTCCTATTTTTATTCTCCCGGTGCTATTCGAAATTCACCAGGAACTTTCTAGTAAATAACGTGCTACGTGTTGAATGTGCGGTCTCCATTTTTTTCTACCTTTATGACAAAACGCTTGTTTTTAGGCCGGTTTTCATTGATAGATACATTCACGTAGCCCTGTAGTTTCCCCCCATTCATGTTGCATCCTCCCCCTCCCCCCAATGCACAGGGAGAGGACCGTCAGCATTATCTAACCGGTTTTTCTCAGCCATTTAGATGTAACGCTGGCGTTTGTTTGACATTCCTTGCCTTTACGACAGCTTCTGCCAGCGTGTCTTTTAAATAATCATTGCTACTTATAAACGAGCTTTTATTCTTGCTTTGTTGTTGACAAATCATGCCCACGTGATTGTGGGTGACAGGGCTGAGCTCATACGAGATCATGACCAGATGAATTGGATTAGAGGAGATTGGGATCGGGCTGAGCGGATGAAATTAGCAGTGGCGGGTTGGAGCAGCACGCGACATCTGTTGAGAGGTTTGTTAACTAGGCGCATGAGGGTCTCCGCGCTCCGTGCAGAGGGGGGGGGGGGTCAGGCAGCTGCGGTTTTCATGTTTTGGCAGGAGGAGAGAGTTGGTAAGGGACAAGGAATATATATAGTGATGGAGAAATCTTGTAGGACATTGATACACACACACACACACATACACACACACACACACACACAAACACACACACACACACACACACACACACACACGCACACACAAAACCTTCCTCGAGCAGGTACCCTCAGCTGCAATGTATGCAACGTGTACCTCACCGGTCTTTCTCTTTCTCTTTCTCTAGGAAAGGGTACTTAGGGGGAAGGGAGGGGGAGGGGAGGGGGGAGATAGGGAGGCAGTGAAG
>NC_061851.1:36242909-36257909 GCF_019202785.1 Penaeus chinensis | reverse complement strand
ATGGGCCCTGGCGATCGGTACCTGCCTCCCCGTACTGGGTATCTTGCACGGTATCTTATATCGAGGTGGACGGACCTGTATGGATGATACCCTTGCGTCTTGGCGTGATTAAGGCGGTTAGTTGTTCTAGAGGGTAATTTATGAGTTACGTGGACAGGATGGAGCGGGGGAGGGGGGTGGGGGTAGAAGGCCAGATGTTGAGCAAGACGTCAGCAGACGAGTGAGGAACACGTGGTTTTCCCGTGGTTGTTCCTGCCTCGTTGCCGGCATCCTCCTTGCCGCTGTTGTCGGGAACGCCTCACACAAATCCTGGAGAAGATGAGTGTCCCGAATGAGATGGCCCGACGCTGGCCACCTCGCCGGGATGACTGTCTCGTTTTCTGCTTTGCGGGATCGGAGGGGCGTTGCGAGGCGGCGGCCGTAATCCCTGGCCAAGGTGAAGGAGGCAGCGCCCGGACGCCCAGTCGGATCGCGAGCAGGATGCCTTTGAGAGCTAGACAGCGGCTTAGCTTTCTTTTCTTTTTTTGTAGAGCGGAGGGCTGATGTTCTGCTTGGTCTCTCTTTTTTCTTTTTCCTTGTTCTCGTTCTCTCTCTCACTCTCGCATACAGCCTCTTTTCTCTCCCCCGCCCGCTCCGCTCCCCGCCCTCATCTGTTCTTTTTCTCGCGATTTCCGACGCCCCAGCGCCAGGCCCTCAGACAACGAAGGCAGAAAGAGAAAGGCGTCTGGAGGGACGAGTGTCTTCGCAGGCAGTCGGTTCAGGGCATGACTAGCCAGATTTCGCACGGGTAGATAGGCCTAGTCTCCCCGACGGACACGAAGGCCGCTAATATCATGGTCGCGTTTAATAGTAAGGTTCGTGAGAGCTGTCTGTACCCGGTGACCCGCGAGTGCTTGGTCTTCTCACTCTCGCCACCACTCGGCGGCTACTTTTTTTTTTTTCTATCCCTTACAAACGGCTCCTCCTCCTCCTCCTCCTTCTCCTCCTCCTTCTCCTCCTCCTTCTCCTCCTTCTCCTCCTTCTCCTCCTTCTCCTCCTTCTCCTCCTTCTCCTCCTTCTCCTCCTCACCCCCTCTCCCCCTCCCCTTCCCCTCCTCCCCTTCCCCATCCTCATCCACATTCCCCCTCCCCCTCTTCCTCCTCCACCTTCTCGTCCTCCTTATTCTCCTTACCCTTTTGCTTCTCCTCCTTCTCCCTCCTTCTCTTCCTCACCTCCCTCCCTCCCTCCATCCCTTCTCTTACCCCCCTACCTGCTCCCCCCCCCCCCGTCCCCATCCTGTATTCCCTCTCAACCCTTTCCTTTTCCGCCGTAATGCTACTCCCCGTAGAGGCTCTTAGAAGAAGGACTTAACTTCCTCTCTCTCTCTCTCTCTCTCTCTCTCTCTCTCTCTCTCTCTCTCTCTCTCTCTCTCTCTCTCTCTCTCTCTCTCTCTCTCTCTCTCTCTCTCTCTCTCTCTCTCTCTCTCTCTCTCTCTCTCTCTCTCTCTCTCTCTCTCTCTCTCTCTCTCTTTCTCTCGTCGCTATGATATAAATCTGTTGATCGAGATTAATTAAATAGTTGAATAATTCCTAATATACTCTACGACCTAGAAAATGAGGATTGATTTTCAAAAGAGACCACAGTGGTTGAAGGTACAGGATGTAAGTCTTATAGCATTACATCATGTGGTCTATGGGATGTAGTTAAAGCATATTGGAAATACTCGGAGAAAATACCCTTTTCCCGCCCGTTTTCATTAGAGTGCACCGTGCGTTTCAGACTGGGATCATATTTTCGATGTCGGTCTTCAGATCACAGAGTAGGGAAGTTTCGAGAGCGGGTGGAGGGTGAGTGGGGGTGAGGGGGGGTTCTAAGAGAGAGGAAAGGGTTAAATCAAAGCGCTCTCGGAGCCCTCCACCCTCGGGCGTGCAGAGGGCGTTGGCGACGTGGCTCCCGCAAGCCCCTCTTGCCCAGCAGCGGGACAGTGACTCAGCGCAAATGCGTCTTTCCGGACCTAAGCTGCAAAAAGAGCTTTACCGGACCGATGCGCTAAGGGCGAAAGGCTCTCTTCCTTAACAAGGCTTTTCAACTCTCTGTCCTAAGAATAGGGTGTTTTTTTTTCTTTGTTTTTTATCTTCCTTTTTTTTTTCTTTTTTCTTTCTCACCCTCACACTTCGTGCTCGTGTGGTGGTGACTTTTAGAGGCATTGTTTTAAAGGGGATTCATTGTTGTGGCTATACCGTGATAGACGCGATTTGCATAGCACCAGAACAAATCACTGTGATTCAAGATTAAAAGAAGGTTGTTTTAGATTTTTCGAGAATATTCGATTTTTTCCCGCTGCTGCAGAAACGAGTGGCGACTCAGCGTGCGTTCGGAGTAACTCGTGGCCGCATTTTTTTTTTTTTTTTTTTTTTTTTTCCATCTCTCTCTCTCTCTCTCTCTCTCTCTCTCTCTCTCTCTCTCTCTCTCTCTCTCTCTCTCTCTCTCTCTCTCTCTCTCTCTCTCTCTATCTATCTATCTCTCTCTCTCTTCTGAAAATGGAGAGTCACGGAAACATTGCGCAGCGCGGAATTCCTTCACCTTCCAAGTATTGATAAGAGGGTCTTAAATGAGAGGGAAAAAATGGGTGAGGAAAATAGCCGGTTCAAAGAGGAAGAGGAAGAGTGTTCGCTTGACCTTTACGTTCTCTTGGCATAAAGGCGATCTCTTTTCTGAAACGTATTGCCATTTTTCACTCTTTTGATCCTATTTTGTTGTTTTGTAGCCTTTTGTGTGTCGCAAATTTGGTTATTTTCAAGGGCGCAACGCTTGTCATGCTCTCTCTCTCTCTCTCTCTCTCTCTCTCTCTCTCTCTCTCTCTCTCTCTCTCTCTCTCTCTCTCTCTCTCTCTCTCTCTCTCTCTCTCTCTCTCCCTCTCTCTGTTACACACACACACACTCACACACACACTCACACACACACTCACACACACATACGTTTCAGGCATCGGATCTGATAACTAAGAAAAGGCACAAGAGATCTCCAACGACATGACCACAAAGACGAGTGCGATAAAATTCTTATTGAGTAAATGACCCTTTGTTATTGACGAATCGTGAATTGCAAAACGGTTCGTACAGAACACACAAGGCCTTCAAGCAATAACTATGGCTATAAAAAAAAAAAATGAAAAAAGTAAAATGAAAAAGAATATTAAAAAAAAAAAAAAAGGAAAGGAAAAAAAGAAAGAGAGCGAAAGAAAAAAAAAACCTAATGGTTCCCACCTGCCCTTACTTTTTTTTTTTTTTTTTTTTCCAAAAGGAGTGCGTGACCTTCAGAAATTATATCGTCAAATATGACGAACCCAAAACGTACCCGCGACGGAAAGAGGAGGAGGAGACGTGTGACGGCGAGGAGGAGGAGGAGGAGGAGGAGACGGAGGCGCCACGCAAAAGTTCCATGCTTCCTGTCGTTCACGAGGACGGAGAAGTGACTCCCGGGATTTTCGCAAGATATGCGCGCTTAACTGCCAGGTTATGCGGAAATGGTGGAGCAGAAGGGGGCGGGCGGGCGGGCGTGGGGATATGCAGGTGGCGGTCGATCCTATGTCTGCGAAGTGAAGGGAAAGGGTGCGGGCCGAAGGGGGGAAAGAAGGCGTAGGAATAGGAAAGTATGGGAGAGAGAGAAGGAGGGAGGGAGAGAGAGAGAGAGAGAGAGAGAGAGAGAGAGAGAGAGAGAGAGAGAGAGAGAGAGAGAGAGAGAGAGAGAGAGAGAGAGAGAGAGAGAGAGAGAGGGGGGGGGGGGAGGAAAGGGGGGGTAGAATAAGATATGGACGAGGAATAAAAATGGATAAAATAAACAGTCATTCTGTAAACGTGTGATGTTTGGGAAATTGAGAATAGGTTGCAATTGGTGGGAGTAATATGAGGGGAAAATTATATAATGGCGTTTTATTCATATATTTGAGAAAATGGCTTCACGCTACTTAAACTACCTTTTTTTTGCAAAAGAAGACGTTTCTATGTATAAATCATCAGCAGATTTCTCATGCACCGGTATCCTGTAATGTGGTAGTCTTCGTTCAGTTGCCATGGCAAGTGCAGGAAAGAAAAAAAATGTCAGTTAAAAACGAATGAATGGTCTTGTCCTTCCGCTCCGCCGTTTTTACATCCCTCGACGTCTGGAACTTTCCAAAACGTCGCCGGAGCCTTTCGACGTCGCGGCAGACGTTCGCGTGACAGGTCCTCCGTCGTTTCACGCTCGAGGGGCTCTCTCTCTCTCTCTCTCTCTCTCTCTCTCTCTCTCTCTCTCTCTCTCTCTCTCTCTCTCTCTCTCTCTCTCTCTCTCTCTCTCTCTCTCTCTCTCTCTCCTCTCCCTCTCCCTCCCTCCCTCCCTCCCTCCCTCCCTCCCTCCCTCCCTCCCTCCCTCCCTCCTTTCCCCCTTCTCTCACTCTCCCATCTGTTCTCGTTCTCTCTGAGTGTTCGCCATTTACGTAAGACGTCGGCGGTAACCAAGAGGAAGCCTGGTGGGTTTAGTCTCGTCGCCGGAAATTTCTTTGCGTTGGATGAATCGACAGACGACTGGAGTGCTCGTAGGAAGTGGATGAATCTAGTAAATCACTCACACACACACACACACACACACACACACACACACACACACACACACACACACACACACACACACACACACACACACACACACACACACACACACATACACATATCTTCTTTTTCTTTTTCTTCTTCTTTTTTCTCTTTCTTTTTTTCTTTTTTCTTTTTTTTCTTCCTCACGTAAAGGAAGGGAGAGCACTTTTCAAGGTCTGCGAATGGGTCAGGGACTTGCATGGACGAAGGTTAAGGGTGAGCCGGCAAGACATTCGAGATGGGGTGCCGAGTTATGTTAGAGGGAGGGGTAGGAAAGGAAGGAGGGGGGGGGGGCACGTGAGCGAAAGGGGACCCGTTTGGACACATGGTTAGGTCACGGCAGGGGAATCAGACTAGAGGCCTGATGGCAATGTATTTATCACGTAATAGAGTAGGGATGATATTCAAGACCAATATGCTGATTTGTTCTCTGAAAATATTGAATTTCCTGGGAAACACTAGGCCCGAACTTTCTATCGCCGGCGACGTACCAAGGCTGTGCCAGTGCGCTGGAACTGTACCAGCGTGCGACTGCGCCCGCGTCACACGTCTGTTGAACGTCTGTGTCTGGTAATTACTTTAGGAGGCTAAAATTAACATAATTAGGCGACAGTCAAGTCGAGCGAGTCAGAAACTTCAACGCGGCCGAGAAATGTATCCAGTTGAAATGCCTTCCGATCCGCCGAGCCTTTTCTGAAGTTCATGATATTCTTGTTATGATGAGGGGAATAAGGGCATTTTGTTCGATCGAAAGCTGTTGCTTTTGCCCTATTGCCATCGTCGAACCCGTGAGTCATTTTATGAGTTGTCACAGAAACCGGTTCAGGTGTCCATGATGAAACCGGCAGGAGTACTGGGCGCGCGGAGCGTCCCATGCGATCTGGGCGCGGACATGACTGCATGGCGAGTCATGGCGAGGAAACTTGTGCGCGGCTCAGGAGGGCCATGTTGATTTCGAAACAGCACAGCAGCAGCGAAAGGAAATTGCCCCTCGGGTATGGGATCCTGGACAATTAGCCACGCTTGATATTCCCATTAGCGAGTGAAAGTCGGAGCGAACGTGTCATTACCAGTGTGTCAAGGTGAATGCCATTATTATCACTCAGGCAACTTCCGCCGCCGTCGCCGGGTTCTTATGTTGTCGCCGCGCCGGCCCGCGCCCCTCCTGCCGGTCGGCCGGCCGCTCGGCGCTCGGTCCTCGGGGCCGTGACGACGAGGGCGGCCGTGGAGCCGAAGGCGATGCGTTTGCTTGCCGTTCGAACCTCCTTTTTTCTCCTGATTTTCTTGGCACGATTACATGGCAGATCAAGCGCTCGGGTGCATTCTCGTACATCGTGCAGGCGAGGGTTATTACACCACGTTGTTCACCACGTGAGGGAGGTGGGGGGGGGGGCCCATGATTGAGATTTTGTTCCTTACCGCAGAACTTGCTCAAAACACAAATATATCTACACTTGTGTGCATGTCCTTTTGTGTGTGTGTGTGTGTGTGTGTGTGTGTGTGTGTGTGTGTGTGTAAGAGCGAGAGAGAGAAACAGGATTATCTAATCCCCCGACTGGAGGTCCCCATTGAATAGCGCGGCCCCATCAGCGGCCAACAAAGAGCTCGAGGAGCGCACCTTTCGCACCGCCGAAGTCCAAGGTTGCGACGTCAGCGGTGAGGGCGAGGGATCGAGGCTCTCCGTAGCATTTTGCGCATGGCGGACTTCCTTTGCGCGGGGGGCGGGCCACGCCATCAAGGCAAGACCGGCTGAGAAGTGCCCTCTTATTTATGGGAGTTCGCATTGCATAAACAAACGTGTATTTTGGAGGTGTGTTTACAACCGCAGCAAAGATCGCTGACTCACACTTATATATTCACCCTTGCACAGACACACACGCTCGCGCACACAGACGGCGCGCGCGCAAACACGCACTCACGCACGCACACACACACACACACACACACACACACACACACACACACACACACACACACACACACACACACACACACACACACACACACACACACACACACACACACACACACACGCGCGCGCGCGCGGCCTTTCTCGAAACACATTACGTCCGTCGGCGCAAGCACAGCGGATACGGCGGCAGGCAAGGCGATGGGCGGCTGCGGGCGTGGAAGGTCGTGGGCGTGAGGTGTGTCATGCGGTCGGGGCAGGTGTGGCTCGTGGTAGCGCCCCCGGGATAGCTGGCTTTCTGACGGAGCGGGTAGGGGAGGGGGGGGAGGGGGAGGGGGAGGGGGAGGGGGAGTCGTAACGTCGTAGCGGCCATATGCTGTTTTCCTCCTCCTCCCTTTCTTCCCCCCTTCTTGTCCTCGTGTCCTTCGCCCCGTATTCATCCGCCCTTCCCCTCTCCCTTCCTTTCTCCTCTCTCAGTTTCCCTCCTCTCGCCTCCGCCAGTTGACACTTCTTTCCTTTCTACCATTTCCCCTTCATCGCTTATTATTATTATTATTATTATTATTATTATTGTTATTATTATTATTATCACCCTCTTATCGTTGCTCCCTTCACCCCTTCTTCCCGTCCTCATCCCTTTTTCCTCCTCCACTCTCTCTCCTACGCCACGCCTTTTCCTCTTCCCCTTCCCTACTCCCCTCCCTCCCTTCCCTCCCTCTCCCCTACTCCCCTCTCCTCCCTTTCCCCCTTACCTATTCCCCCTCTTTCCTTTATCCCCTTCCCTCTCCCCCCCCCCCATCGCCTCCCCGCCCTTCCTTCGTCCTCCTTATCGCCTCTCCCTTCCCTCTTCCCCCTTCCCTCCCCCACTCCCCTCTCCCCCCTTCCCTCCCCCTCCCCTTATTTGCCCTATTACTCAACAGGCCGCGGCCATGTTTGCTGCCTCACTTTGCACGACCGACGCATGTTTGTGGCCTCACTTAGTTGGCGAGATCGCGTCTACGGCGACGGGCCAAGTTCGGTATGTTTGGGGGGTGGGGGAGTGAGCGGGGGAGGGGGGTTATTGGGGATTTTTTTAAGCGTCTGAATGATAGTAATTTTCATAGAAGTATATATATATGCATATATATATATATATATATATATATATTTATATATATATATATGTGTGTGTGTGTATGTGTGTGTGCGTGTGTGTGTGTGTGTTTAATATATATATATATATATATATATATATATATATATATATATATATATGTATGTATGTATGTATGTATATGCTTACTTTGTATATCATATATTTAGTAGATTAGATAACTTACAGAATAAACAAACGTGTGTAATTGCCAGATAAGTAGGAAAATCCCGGAAATCAAGAAAATAAGATAGACTGATAAATATAATACAATATATCGAAATCGTATAAGCGTGTAGCGTAACAACCCTTTTGCGTCCCGGATGAAAGCGCCTGACAGATTACGGCCGCCGCTAAGCCGACACCCGAGGAAAGGGTTGTGGCTCCCATAGCTGTGTAATGGCGCGGCCTTAGGCACTTCCCACACTCCCTGGTCCCCCCCCCCCCCTCCCGTCCTCGGCCTCCCTCCCTCCTCCTTCTCTTCGGCCTCCCTCCCCCCCTCCTTCTCTTCCGCCTTCTTGTATTCTCTATCCCTTTGTCTCCTTCTTCGTTTGGGGGTTTCTTGCTCCTCTCTCTTCTCCGTTTTCTTTCCCTCACTTCGTTTTCTTCCTTCTTTTCCTCTTACTCCCTCCCCCTCTCCCTCTCTCCCTCTTTTTCCATTTCCTACTCTTACCGCCCACCCATCTTCCTCCTCCCTCCCTCCTCCCTCCCTCTCCTTCCCCCTCTCCCTCTTCCACCGCCCCTCCCTCCCTCCCTCTCCTTCCCCCTCTCCCTCTTCCTCCGCCCCTCCCCCCCTCCCTCTCTCTCCTCCCCCCTCTCCCTCTTCCACCGCCCCTCCCTCCCTCTCCTTCCCCCTCCCCCCTCTCCTCCCCCCCTGCCCCTCTTCCTCCGCCCCTCCCTCCCCCCTCCCTCCCTCCCTCTCCTCCCCCTCTCCCTCTTCCTCCGCCCCTCCCTCCCCCCTCCCTCCCTCTCCTTCCCCCTCTCCCTCTTCCACCGCCCCTCCCTCCCCCCTCCCTCCCTCTCCTTCCCCCTCCCCCCTCCCCCTCTCCTCCCCCCTGCCCCTCTCCCTCCGCCCCTCCCTCCCCCCCTCCCTCCCTCTCCTCTCCCCTCCCCCTCTTCCTCCCCCTCTTCCTCCCCCCCCCCTCTTCCATGGGCGGGGGGGAGTCACTTTCCCTGCGGAGTGTTGCTCGGCGCCCCCGGGGGTCCAGCAGCGCCTACTTCCGCTTGTTGGCAGTTGTCTCCTTCCTTTCTTTACTCGTTCCTTCCATGCTTGTTTTACTCGTTTTTTGGCTTTCTTTCGTTCTTTCTTTTTCTCTGTCTTTTTTGGTTCAGGTTTTATCTCTTCCTGTCATTTCACAATGCTTTTTGTTTTTTTTTTATTCTGCTTATTCCGTGGGTTCACTGCTGACTTTTCCTTCGGCTTTATTACTTCCTCTCTTTTCATTCTCTCTTTACCTTTTTCCTGTTGCATTCCATCTTCTTTCCCCTTTCTCTTTCTTTCCATTCTTCCGTCATTCTTCCCTCCCCACGTTGTTTTATTTACCTTTTCCTCATCTGCCTTTTTTCTTTTTTTTGTATTGTTGCTTTCGTTTTATTTAATATATATTTTTTCCTCCGCCTTCCCCCCCCCCCCCTTATTCCTCTTTTCATATTTCTTTCTCCCGTTTCTTGGGTCATGCGTCACCCACTCTTTTTTTTATCTCCCCATGTTCTCTCTCAACTCTCTCATCCTTTTATGTCTTTCGTTTCTCTCTTTCGTTCTGTATTTATATAATTTTTTATCTCTCTTTTTCTCCTTTATGTATGTGTGTGTGTGTGTGTGTGTGTGTGTGTGTGTGTGTGTGTGTGCGTGTGTGTGTTTCCTCTCCCCTTCTTCCCTCTCTCCTCTCCCCTTCCTCCCTTTCCCCTCTCCCTTTCCTTCCTCTCTCCTCTCCCCTTCCTCCCTCTTTCCTCTCCCCTTCTTCCCTCCTTCTTCTCCCCTTCCTCCCTCTTTCCTCTCCCCTTCCTCCCTCTCTGCTCTCCCATTCCTCCCTCTTTCCTCTCCCCTTCCTCCCTCTCTCCTCTCCCCTTCCTCCCTCTTTCATCTCCCCTTCCTCCTTCTCTGCTCTCCCCTTCTTCCCTCCTTCCTCTCCCCATCCTCCCTCTTTCCTCACCCCTTCCTCAAATCTCCCCTTCCTCCCTCTCTCCTTTCCCCCTCCTCCCTCTTTCTTCTCCCCTTCCTCCCTCTCTCCTCTTCCCTCTCCCCTTCCTCCCTCTTTCCTCTCGCCTTCCTCCCTCTTTCCTCACCCCTTCCTCACATCTCCTCTCAGAGCGCAGCGTATGGCAGAATCTTCCCTCATTCCGCGTACTGTAATTACTCGATCACTTCCGCTTACGGCGTGGCATTTATGTGTCATTAGAGAATCATCAACTCGGGCTAATTGCAAGGCCAACTGCTCATTTGCATATGTTGGTCTTCGTAACAGCGCCCTTACCTATGTCCGTGATAACATATTTAGGAGAGGAATAAACGCGGTTGTTCTGTGTTCTCTAATGTTGCATGGTGCAATATGAAAAGCATGAGTAAAAGGGAAATATTATTTATTTGTTTGTTTGATATTATCGTTTGATGTGTTGTTGATATCTGGGGTGTGTTTTGGGATGACGTGATATACGAACGTTTATAATTGTTGTTGTTTTTACTATTGTTTTTTATTATTGTGATTTAGTATTATTATTGTTGTTGTTGTTGTTGTTGTTACTGTGATTATGATGATGATATTATCGTTGTCACCATCATCATCATCACTATCGTCGTCGTCATCATCATCATCATCATCATCATCATCATCATCATCATCATCATCATCATCATCATCATCATCATCATCATCATCATCATCATCATCACCATCATCACCATCACCACCACCACCGCCGCCGCTACCACTTCAAGACAGAGCTCTGCAATGGAGGCCCCGGTTTTCTTCACCGCGCCGCTCCTTCGCGAGTCGTCGGCAGCTGTGGCGCGCAGATGCGAGGCAGGTGCGCGGCGCGGCATCCCCGGAGCCTTGGCCGGGGCAGGTACGTCGCAGACTGTGACGCATTTCTTGTTGTAATTTCGAGTGGTTTCCGTGCGAGCAATTATCTGTTGCCGTTACGTGACTAATTATATTTGGTGTTTATGTATGTATTTTTTTTTTTTCTTCTGTAATTATTATTAGTGTTATTACTATTATTGGTGTTGGTCTGACATTGGGTTTTGAGTTTGGTTAAAAGCGGCTGCCGGCGGGGGAAGGATGTGGGGACTGGGGCACTTGCCTCCACTTCCGCTCTGTGCCACGTATCACTTATCCCTCCCTTCTGCCTCTTATTTCTTTTTCATTCGCACACCCACTCCTTCCCTCTCCTACTCACTCACCCTCTCTCACTCATCCAGTCACTTTCTCCCTCCTCCCTTTTTCTCACTTTCCTTCCATCCATCCATCTATCCGTCCGTCCGTCCACCCATCCTCTATCCATAAAACCATTCATCCATCCACCCAACCATCCGTCTGTCCACCCATTTATCCGTCCCTCCCTCCCTCCCTCCCTCCCTTCCTCCCTTCCTCCCTCCTTCCTTCTTTCATTCTCTCACGCCCTTCCTTCTTTAATCATGCAACCCTTACTGGACTGTGGTTGTTACGGATTACACACGAGCTTACTCGTTCACTCGTTCACTCGTTCACTCGTTCACTCACTCGCCCATTTCTCTATACTGTTTCTTTGACTCTCAACTCTTTTCTCTATCTTTATTAGCATTCCCTTTTTTCTACCTCCCGCTTATTTTTGTTTATCTACCATTCGTTCTCTGCTTTCTTCACATCCTCCCTCGACCTGTCTCCTTTTCCTTTTTCCTCTATCTCTCTCTCCTCCTCCTTCTCCAATTCTTCATTTTCCTTCTTCTCCATCTCCTTCTCTTTCTCATTTTCCATTCTTTCCATCCCTTCACACCCTCTCACTTGATACCATCATTACTCGGGCCTTTTCGTTGCAAACTGGTTCTTACTGACAAAATATTACGTCACCAAAGTTAAGATTCAAGAGCAGAACAAGGTCAAATAATTCCTTATTAGAGCCTCCCATTATGAGCCTTGTGGTCTCAGCTGCGTGTGTGTGTGTGTGTGTGTGTGTGTGTGTGTGTGTGTGTGTGTGTGTGTGTGTGTGTGTGTGTGTGTGTGAGTGCGTGTGTGTGTGCTGTTTGGTGTGGTGTGGTGTGTGTGTGGGTGGGTGGTGTGTGTGTGTATGTGCTGTTTGTGTGTGCTGCAGGGACATAGAGACAGGGGAAGAGTCTGTATCTCTGTTGTCTGTAATTGTATGTATGTGTGTGTTAGCGTGCTTGCGGTTAGGCCGTTGTATTCCTTCAGATTAACGTTCGGCCGCAATTTACATTTAGAGAAGTTGCGGCAGAAAATGATTGTTTGCATTAGGTGGCTTCTCAGCTTTTCACTTGCCGCTGCACGGGGAGAAGGGAAGCGTTCGTTTTATTTGTTCTTTTATGTGTGAAGGGGGGGGGGGGGATTATGTTAATTCTTATGAGTGATTTATGGAATATATATATTACAATTTGATATCATGAGTGCAATGTTGCTCGAGATTTTCCCTGTCGTAATCGCATTAGAGGAGCTTGACGAGATCATTTTTCGAGGTGTTGTTCTCTCGACGATGCCTGTAATTAGGGCTGAGTTGCAGGTCATTTAATGCAGCGAGTGTTGACCCTGCTTCCCCTGCCAGCCTCGCCGCCCTCCTCGCCTCCCTGCCGCTCTTCAGCCCTCCCTTCTTCTGCCGGAGCTCTGATATGCCAACTGACATTCCAGCCCTCCCATCGTCCAAGGCCGCCCCCCCCCCTCAACCCCTAACTCCCGCAACCCCCTCACTCCCTCATCGCCCCCTTCCCCCTCCCCCCACATCCCGAGGCCGCCGCCCCCTCGCCATGAAGCGCCCGGGGGCATCTCCGTTCTTGCACCGTCAGGATTCCCCGCAGGTCTTCAGCGCTTATCGACACACACAAGAGAGAGAGAGAGAGAGAGAGAGAGAGAGAGAGAGAGAGAGAGAGAGAGAGAGAGAGAGAGAGAGAGATTAATTAATGAGAGCTGCTAGGCTGAAAGAAGGGGGGGGGGGGGAATGGTGGCATTGGTGTTTATGAGGGAGAAGGGGGGATGGAGGGACGAAAGAAGGAAGTGGGAGGGAGGAAAAGGTGGGCTTGGAGAGGTGTAGAGAGGAAGGAAGGTGGGCGTGGAGGGAGGAGGAGGGAGGGAGGCGGGAGGGAGTGGAGGGAGGAGTGAGGAGGGAGGAGGAAGGAGGAGGGAGGAGGGAGGAGGGAGGAGGGAGAGAGTGGAGGGAAGAGGGAGGAGGGAGGAGGGAGGAGGAGGGAGAGGGAGAGAGTGGAGGGAAGAGGGAGGAGGAAGGAGGGAGTGGGACTGGGAGTTGACGCATAGCTGTTGAAGGTTACAGCTTATTAAACCATCATGTTTGGGGTTTCCTCTTGAAGAAGCTGAGAGCGAGGGGAAGGATGGAGTTCTCGCGGGGATTTTAGGTAAATTCAAGCGCGGTTAACGACGCTCGTAAAATAGTGGGGAAAGTTAATCGAGTCTGTGAGTAGTATGCTAATAAGAACTTTAGAAGAAGAATAAAACAAATAAAATAAAAACTAGTGTATTGTGCGAAAGACTCGCGGATACACGTATGTGTCCATGTGTGTGTGTTTAAATCATATTGTGTGTGTATGTGTGTATGTATGTATGTATGTATAAACGAGAGAGAGAGAGAGTGAGTGTGTGTGTGTGTGTGTGTGTGTGTGTGTGTGTGTGTGTGTAAACGAGAGAGTGCGTGTGTGTGTGTGAGAGAGAGAGAGAGAGAGAGAGAGAGAGAGAGAGAGAGAGAGAGAGAGAGAGAGAGAGAGAGAGAGAGAGAGAGAGAGAGACAGAGAGAGAGGGAGACAGAGAGAAAATACGTGTCCTTCCCACACCTCTGAGTCGATCTCAGAGCAGATTTCGCGCCGCTCAGCCTCCATCGCGAACAGCATCTTTCCCCAAAACGGAGATGTTGTCGCGCATCTGTTTAATGATGTTTTGCATTGACTCCTGAAATATCTTGCTTTGCGTTTGCTGTGTTTTCTGTATTTCCGTTTTTATTTTTATTTTAGCTTTTCCTGTTTAATATATTATTCATAATTTCTCCGTGTTTTATTCTTTCTGTATTTGTTTTTTGTTTTTTTTTTGTTCGAAATGCTTTGTATTATTTGTCTGTCTCTTCGTACGCTTTGCATTATTTTTTTCTGTCTCGTTCCTTGTTTTATGTTATTGTGATTTTTATCTTCCCGCTCAAATTACCTTTTTATTTTTTTTTCTGCACGGTTGCCATTTCTTTCCTGATTTGCGAATTTATTAATTATTATTCTGGTTTTCTCTTGTTTGGTTTTGTTTTATCGTTGTTGCTGTTGTTTTGTCTAGTCCTTCTTGTTGTTTTGTCTTTTCTTGTCCTTCATGTTGTTTTGTCTTGTTTTTTTTTTTTTTTGTTGGTTTGTCTTCTTTTTTGTTGTTTTGTCTGTTCTTGTCCTTCTTGTTGATTTGTATTTTTTGTTTTGTCTTGTTTTTTGTTGTTTTGTCTGTTTGTTTTATTTTGGTTTGTCTCGTTTTTTTTCTTTTGTTTTGTCTCGTTTTTTGTTGTTTTCTCTCGTTTTTTTGTTGATTGGTCTCCTTTATTTTCTTTTGTTTTGTCTCGTTATATTGTTGATTTGTCTCGTTTATTTTCTTTTGTTTTGTCTCGTTTTATTGTTGATTTGTCTCGTTTTTTTCTTTGTTTTGTCTCGTTTTATTGTTTTGTTTTGTCTCGTTTTTTGTTGTTTTCTCTCGTTTTTTTTGTTGATTTGTGTCGTTTATTTTCTTTTGTTTTGTCTCGTTATCTTGTTTTGTTTTGTCTCGTGATTTTGTTGTTTTTTTGTTGTTTTCTCTCGTTTTTTTGTTGTTTTGTCTCGTTTATTTTCTTTTGTTTTGCCTCGTGATATTGTTTTGTTGGCGGAAGGAGCGTGGGTTCGGTCCCTCGCTCCCTCGCGCCGGGAAGTCGTCGCCTTATGATGACTAGGAAATGCTGCTGTGTCATGACCTCATGACTGTCATTTTCTCTCTGTCCATTCTTATTGGTCGTTTGTCGTAAGCATTGGTGAATTTTGAGGCAGAGACTGTGATCTCGTGTGTGTGTGTGTTTTTTTTATTTTTTTTATGATCGTTGGTTTGTGTTGTCATTGCTGTTGTTGTAAATGTATTTGATGTTAGTGTTTATTGATATTGCTTTTGTTTTTGTTTTTGTTGTTTTTTATTTTTTTATCTTGGCTT
>NC_061851.1:36222909-36232909 GCF_019202785.1 Penaeus chinensis | reverse complement strand
CCTTCCTTCCTCCCCTCCTCCTCCTCCTCGCTCCCTCTCTTCCTCCCCCCCCCCTATTCCTTCACTCTCCCCCCCCCCCCTTCGCTCCCGCCCCGCCCTGCTGACTTATTATTTACATCATAACCTTGCACTTCAGGTGTCATTGCACGCGAAGCTGTTATCGCAATGCATCGCGTTGCGTTCATCAGGGAAGGCAATAATGCATCTGTGTCAGCTTTCCCACGTTCTCTGTATACCACCAGTGAGCCGGGGTAACTTGCTCCTGAACATCGATTTTAGTGTTTTTCTCTCTCTCCCTCTCTTCCTCCCTCCTCATTTCACCTTATTTTCTACCTATCTCTCTCCTCCTCCTCCCTTCCTGTCCCCCTCTCCCTTCTATCGCCCCTCTCCCTTTGGCTCTCCCACTTCGCTCATGATAATGCACCGTCCCCCTGTTCTGTGCATTCCTCTTGGTGTTGTGCGTGTATATCATGCACATAGACGATGTTCCCGTTAGCTTCCGCTCTGAATATATATAAATAATTTTTTTCCTATTTTCCCTTCGTTTTTCTTTTCAAGCAATATGAATTATTCACTGTGCGTTGTAAGCTCAACCCTCGTGTAGTGGTATTCATGTTGCATACTTTCAACACAATGCATCTTCCGTTTTCTTTCTATTTGCGTACTCCACGTGCTGTGAGGGAAGAGGGGGGAAGAGGAGGGGGGGGGGGTGATAGTGCCTTATTCAAGGGACCCGTTATTCTGTCCTTTTTATGTCAAAGACTGATTATCATTTTATCAGCAGTTGTGATTCGACCCGTCTCTCTCTCTCTCTCTCTTTCTCTCTCTCTCTCTCTCTCTCTCTCTCTCTCTCTCTCTCTCTCTCTCTCTCTCTCTCTCTCTCTCTCTCTCTCTCTCTCTCTCTCTCTCTCTCTCTCTCTCTCTCTCTCTCTCTCTCTCTCTCTCTCTTTCTCACTCACTCGGTGATGAGCAGGAGGATATTAATAATGATAAGGATGATAACAGAAGTCGGGAAATAAGAATTACCAAACAGATGGAAAAAGATTTTTATGCGACACAGTCAGTACAGAAAGAAATGGTGGGAAATGGTGGAGTATGGCGAAAGAGGAGGAGGAAGACGACGACGACGGTGATAAGGAGGAGGAGGAGGTGCTGGTTGCCGCAAAGGAAGAGGATGTGCAGCTGGTCCGCTAGGCAGGTGGCGGCGGCGCAACCGGGCATGGCAGCGGCAGGTCGCGGGCCCGGACAGCGAGCCGCCCTCGGAAATGTCTTTCGGGAAGAGCCTTAGTCATCGGCGCTTTGTCTTCGCAGCGTCTTTGAAGGTCAACGATACGTTGGGAGATGGTGCCGCTAGGTGGTCGCTGCGTAGGGCTGCTTGGAAGGGCTGCGCGCCAACCTGAAGGTGTCCTTGCCTTTTTTCGGGTGACGGCTTGCCGTTAAGGAGCCTTCCAAGCACGTTCTCTCATCAGGGTACATAAACGACCCTTGCCTGGCGCGGGAACGATGCAAGGCTGGCCGTGGAGCCTCGTAAACACTCGTCGTAAAGCTAATTACAGAAGCGCGGAGCACGTGTTGCCTCGCCGGCACCTCGCGGAGCCTCCATCGGCTGCCTTTGTCCTCGCTCTCCCCGCGCAGGTGTGCCCTGGTGCCGGCAGGTGTGCCAGCTGACAGCTCCCTCAGGTCTACTCGCGTGGTGTCGCTTCTCGGTCTGTTTATATTTATGCCTTGTGCCCTTTTGGAATGGGCTGTTTTGTTTTGTGCTATAGCACTACAGCACATTTTCGGCAGCGGGAATCCCAGGCTCTTTCTAGGTTGCACATCCTGCATGAGGTGGTTTCCGGCAGGAGGACGATGAGGGACGTCGCTGGAGCCTCATACCTCATGTCGGGATTGTAACTACGCAGTTTCTCGCGCGAGCCTGGCGGGGCCTCACTCCTTCCTCCATACGGATGACCTTGGACGCCCGAGTTGCGTGTCGCATCTGCTGCTCCAGATGTCGCTGCAATTCCTTCCCGCACGCGGCGTGCCCTCGTGCCCAACCATGGAGCCACTAGAAGGGCAGCAAGTGCAGCAACGAGCGTGCGAAGAGAGCGGGGATAGCTCTGGCGTAGGCGACCAAGACGAATTCTCCATCGAGTGGCATCTTTCTGACCGCAACCATCCCTCGGGACGCAGCTTCAGCGCCTTTGCCGAGCAGAAAGTGCGAGAAAACAGGGAAAAAAATACATTCCTCCGTAACGGCTCTGCGTAGGAAATGCCTCTATCAGGCATCTCCGGCCAAAATGTAGGTCACAGGCGAGGGGAACCGCAGCTCGAAGAATACTTCAAGCCTTGGCCATTCTTGGAAAATTATTCAGGGGAATTTTTATTAGGACCCGCAGACCATTCAGGTAAGGAAATGGTATCTGCAGCAATGTCATGCATCAAAATGGAGAAATATATATGTACATACATGCTTACATTCGTGTATATATATGCACATGTTCGTGCATTAATTATATACATACACTTTTTTAATGTATGTAGACACAGACATTCACTCATACGCGCACACATAGTTTTATGTGTGTGTGTTTGGACAAACGTATGGGTGTGGTTTGCTGTGTGCAGACATATTTATGTATGTATATTTAGCATTTTCGATAAAAGAGAACAGCGTATGACACTCCGGAAATCATACGTGTTTATAAATGCGCGGCATCACCCTGTTCGACGACATTGTCTTCCTTGCAGTGTATGGTCGATAAAGCGAGGGTATGATTCGGAGCCGTTTGGAGTCGTCTCTCTGCCGTACCCATGACGACTCGGGTCATTTGGTACAAGATTATATTTCGATTCGTGTCCCCGGACCGTGCGGGTGGGCGGGTGGGCGGGCCGGCGTGCAGACGGGTAGGTGGCGGGCGGGCGAGCGGCAGATCCTCTCCCTCCTTCTTTCTGTTCGGCCAGTCGCCTAATCATGTCAGTGTCAGGGTAACTCGGGTAACCTCTTCTGGGTATTGAGCGCGACCTTTTCTTTTACGCTGAACTTATTGTCCCTTGTGCATCATGAAGGCCAGGGGCGCGACTACTTCCCTCCAGTAGTTTGGTTGTGCCCCTGGACAAACAAGACCAGAATTTTCCTCTTTTTTATTTTTTTTATTTTATTTTTTTTTTTACAAGCCAGCCCGGCAGCGCTAGATGTCCGCTAGAAAGGGAGAGGAAGCAATTCGTATGCAGCTGGAGGAGGAGGTAGCGGGGCGGGCGAGGGTCTGAGGGCTACTTGCGCGTGTCTAATATTACCTAATATTCGATTTATATCTCTAAACTGTGGAACAAAAGGACTCGTAGAATTCTCGTCTCCCGTTTTTTTTTCTCTTCTCATCCCACTCCCCTCGACACTGCCCCCCCCCCCCTTCCCCCGGTCTCCCGCTATATGTCACCTTCGCGGAACTTCGTTCTGAGAGTCACGGAGCATTTCAGCTGTTATTGTGGAGCTGGAAGGGCGGATGCCATTTTTTATGTCTGGCCCAACCCCGTCTTTGTTGGAAAATAATGAAATCAGTGCAATTACGGCGAAATACTGTTGCAGTTTTGCTCAATAAAGGAGCTCTGGTGAGGCAGGATAAGTGCCAGTCGGAATGTTCTCCTTCACGTGGCAGCAGCAAATTAAATTAGTTTCTACACTGCGTTTATGAATCATTCACAGTACTTATCCTCTTACTGCCGGGCACGCCTATATACGTAAGGTCTGTATCCGCATTAGGCTAAGCCATATCATTGTGTTCGCCTGCCATTCTACCCTTTGTATCAGCTTGCAATTACTCTTGTTAATATGCACAAGATCTGGCCCTCGCTGCCTCCGTCCGCCGGTGCTGTCCGGGCCAGCGGGGGACAAAAGGCCGCTCCATCTTGCGGTGGCCATCTTGTTTGCATTAGTTGCAAAGTGGTCATGAGGGGAGGCTGCTTCCCATCGCCTGTGCCGTCGGGCTTTGGGAAAGTAAGAGTTACAGAAGCTTTTTCGCGAGCCTCTGCCTTTGCGCCGATGCTGATTGCGGTGTGGCATCGCCGACGAGGGCGTTGTTCTCACAGAACTTGATTGTTTGAAGAGAGTGAACATCTTAGCATGAGCAGCAAGTCGAACAAATTGCAGCGTTGTGGCGGCGGCGGCTGTGGCGGCGCGGCCCTCGCTCGCTGCGCGCAACATCTAAGGGCCAAAAACTGTCTTAGGAAGATATTACTTGAGGACCGTTAGGACATTTTCGCAACTGTCGAGTTCCATGTCCTGTCGGAGAACTCTCTCGGGATAATTTACACGTAAATTAATGCGTTTAAGGCAATCGTCGTTGCGGTCGGTTTTTTAAGTGTCCCGTCACGTAGAGCGAGATTTGCCATGTAGGAAAAAATCATGAAGCGTGGCCATAATAGGGACAATCCTCAGTTATCAGAGGCGTCGGGCCGAAACTCTTTCGCGGCGGCGAGGCGCTTGGGCCGGCAATCCCCTTCGAAGGCAAGGCAATGTGAGCCTTGTGGCGCACTCTGGGAAGCTCCCTTGTGGGGAGGCGAGGAAGGAGAGTTGCCGGTCAGGACGTGTGCAACTCAAGCAGCACCTCCGCGATGCACCGTTATGCTGCGGCGGGGATTAGGTGGGAGCAGGTGGTAGTTCCCATCGCAAGGCAGTGGCCAGGTAGGGACAGGTGGTTGTTCTCGTCCGACCGGCTCCAACCAGGTGAGAAACAGGTGGTTGGGATTTTTTATTTTTTTTTATTTTACTAACGTTAAGACAGATGGCCATTCTTGCCGTCATGGCGGTGACCAGGTAAGAGGCGCGTGCCGTCCTGACACAGTGAACCGAGTGGAATGGTATTAGCGAGCGAGCACATGGTCGCGGAGCTGACGAGATGGTAGCGGTCAGCACCAGGATGTGTGGGGCTGCTGACTCACGTGTCTGGTGCACTTCCAGCCTGGATTTCCCGGCTCCCCTTGGATGGCATCACTTTGTGCACGGCTCCTTTCACCCGCTCATTCGCTCCATATGCTCATTGTCGTCCCGGTGCCGAGGCCGCGCCGTCGCATTTCTTCTGATTACTCCTCTCTTCCATTCTTATTTTTCTTGTCCTGCACTTTTCCAGTCCATCTCGCTCCTTTCTTTCGGCATTCCCTTCCCTCCCCAGCCTCTCTGTCCCATGCCCTGTACTTCTCCATCTGCCCCCCCCCCCCCCCTCTCAACGAGTGATTTATTGACCTAGGGAATGGAATCGCGTGGAACTACGGCCAGCCCCGCGAGTGCTGGGTCCCGGGAGGCGCTGGAGTCCGGCCAGAGCGGGGTCGCTGGCCCAAAGTGTGCCAACGTTTTCAAGGCCGCTCGACAACAACCCCTCCTCTTCTCGGCGACCTTATCACCTTCTCCTTCGATGCATCATTTAATCTGCGCAGGCATTTCGGGTCTCGTCTGCCACTCATACACTTGTGGTTGGGGTGCCTAGGGGGCGTGCTTTGCATGGTGGTGTTGCAGGTCTTCTCCCAGCAGGGTGTCTTGAAGGAATTCAGGAGATTCCGATGGCGTGACTGAATAATGTTCTAATCGACCTGGAGATAAGCCACGCCCTGTAGAGGCGCATCGAGAAAAGAGAGATAGCCAGAGACAAATATAACGACGGAGGAAAAGAACAGGATAAGAAGTGAGAAATCTCCGATAGATGGACCCGTGCATCTGTAGGTAAAAAGGGAAAGGCGAGCGGCGAGCGCAGCCCACTCTCGGCGCTGCGAGAGGTCAGGAGGCAGAGGAGCAGCCGGAGCGACTGAAGTGTGACGCTGGGATTGCGACGCCGTGACGTTTTAATCGAGCGACGATCCATCACGGCGGAGCATAGTAATCGCGTTGCTCGCTCTCCCCAAATTGCAATAAAGTTTCTGTTAGTGCGGCCTTCCGTCTCGCTCGCCGTGAGAGGACGTTGGACTGTTTCCTGTCGTGGTAGGAAGTGCTCCCCCCCCCCCTCGAAGGGAGGCCAAGGAGAAAAACTAGGCGCACATAGAAGGTTTTTTATTTGTAGAACTACGCGGAGTTCGAGCACTGCAAGGGGTTTTGGATTTGAGAGAGAGAGAGAGAGAGAGAGAGAGAGAGAGAGAGAGAGAGAGAGAGAGAGAGAGAGAGAGAGAGAGAGAGAGAGAGAGAGAGAGAATCAGAATCAGAAGGAAGAAAATAGACAAAGAGAGAGAAGCAGGCAGGCAGGCGGAGAACGAGAAAGGCAAGAAGCGTAAATAGAACAATTTAAAAACAAAACAAAACAAAAAACAAGAAAGAAAGTGAACGCAAAGAAAAGAAACGCACGTCCACAAACCGGAATAGACGCAGGGAGCTGCAAAGGAGACGTCGCAGAGTTGATAATGATTGCCTTCCCCCCCATTTTCTCTCTTCGTTCGGCGAGGGAGAGGGGGGGGGGGCGAGGAGGGGAAACCGCCCGAGAGACTTCCGAGGGACATCCGCGCAATCGGGGAAGAGGAACTTATTAGCGATAAGGCGAAGATGGAGAGAGTGTGGGAAACCCTAGAGGACCTCCCAGGAGTGTTGGCTGCGAGTAAAAAATGGCTGGCCTGATCGTGCGAGTTTCCGTCGCTCAAAGTCACGTAAAGGACAAGCGAAGTTCACTCACCCTTGTTGCCGCCTCTTGCCTCCTCCTCTTCCTCCTTCTCCTTCTCTCTCTCTCTCTGTTTCTCCCGATCCTTCTGCTCTTTCGTCCCATTTGGATTTTTTTCTGTTATTCTTTCTTCTTCTCTCGATTCTTATACTTGTCTTTGTTATTGGTTTGCTTCTCTCTCTCTCTCTCTCTCTCTCTCTCTCTCTCTCTCTCTCTCTCTCTCTCTCTCTCTCTCTCTCTCTCTCTCTCTCTCTCTCTCTCTCTCTCTCTCTTCTCTCTCTGTTTATTCATTTATTTAATTATTAGTTTTCTCTTCGTTCTTCGTTCTTCCTCGTTTTTTTCGCCTTCTCTACTTCCTCTCTTTGCTTCTCGTACTGATTCTCCTTATCTTTCTTTTCATTTTTCTTCCCTCTTTCTGTATTTTCATCATTTCTTTGTCTCCTCTTTATTTTTCTTATTATTTTATTTATTTATCTTATTTATTTATTTATTTATTTTTCCCTCATGATTTTCCTTCTCACTTGCTCATTTTCCTTTTTTTCTGTTCTCTCCTCTTCTGCTTCCCCCTCTTGTCTTTCTTTTCCTTTCATTTTTTTTTTCCGGGTTGGCTTCCCCTTCTCTTTCTTGTCGTTTTTGTGTCAATTTTTTCTTTCTTCCTCTCTTTTTTTCCTTCTACTTCTCCTCCTCCTCATTCTCTTTCTTCTAATTTTGTCTCTCGTCTTTCTTCTTATTTTTCTGCCTTTTCCCAATTCCTCTCTTCCACTTTTCTTTTTTTTTACTTCTCCTTCATATCCTTATTCTTTTTTTGAGACTTAATTCTTATTCCTGGTTGGTTGTTCTTTCCCTTTCTCTTCACGTTTCTATTTTGGTGCTTCTTTATTCATATTCATTTGGTTGTTATTATTCATTTTCTCTTGATTCGCACTCTCCATCCTCCTCCTCCTCCTCCTCCTCCTCCTCCGTTCTTTGCTTCTTCCTCATTCTCCTCTGCTTCACCTTCTCATCATTATCGTCCAATGTCTTCACCTGTCTGTCTTCTTTCATTTTTTTGCAATTACCATTATCAGTAAACTTTTAATTCGTTCATTTTGCCTTCCGTTCCATCTCTTTTCCTCCTCTGTCTCTCTTCTTTTCCTACGTTAATGTTTATTGCACTTTCTTGATTTCTCTCTCTTTTTATGGCCTTCGTTTATCTACTTTTCATAGACCTTCGCTTTACTACTTTCTCTTCCGATGTCGCCCCTTCACAAAGTCATACGTTTTTTATGGTCTTTTTCGCCATTTTTATTTCGCCGTTCTAATCAAGAAATTGGTCTCGCTGCTCTGAGGATCACTAGACATCGTTGCTTTAGGAAACGTGTAAGTTAACTTCCTACATTGCAAGAGCCGCTGTCGTCGACCCGTCTCCCCCTCCCTCCCTTCTCGTTTCTGATTGTCGAGGCTGGTTGTTGACGTCTACGACGTGTTGTCACGCCCGATGTCGTCACCGCCACGTCACGGAGTGGGTTTACAGCCTTGCAACATACCGGGCTTGGCTTGGACCGGCCATGGCACCGAGGTTTTTCGGCCATATGTTCAGTGACTGTAACCTGGGGCGCCGCTTATGTTCAACGGGGCAGATTCCAAACCCGTCAACCCAAAGCCACCACCCCTCCCAAGCCCTTCCCAAGAACCGCCTCCAGAACCGGTTCTCTTCCAATTTTTCTTGAGAGGATTTTTTCGTTAATTTGTGATGGCCTGGACAATCTGGGCGGGAGAGAGACGAGGAAAGGAGTGAAGAGAAGAAATAGAGAGCAAGAGAGAATAACAAGAGAGAAGGAGGAGAAAGAGAGAGATAAGGGAGGGAGATGAGGTGGTAAGTAGGGAGCGGGGGAAGATGGAGGGGTGTTGAAAGAAAGAAGGGGGAGGCGGGAGGAATGGGGAGTATAGGAGTAGAGGAGAGAGAATGTAACGAAGCTAAGACCTGGATCAATAATAGAAAATAAAAAAAGCAGATAAAAATAATTAAGTAATAATAATAAGAGACTAAGACTATAAGGTATAGTATATATATATCTATATATAAGTATATCTACAAAATATAAATCTAACAATCTCTATCTCACTCATAAATATAATCGAAGAGATAGAGATGATAGATAGATAGATGAGGGGTAGTGAGGTGAGAGAGATTGGTGCAGAGAGGGTTGAGAATAGCAGAAGAGAGACGATAGTAGAGAGAGGAAGAAGGGTAGAGAGAGAGGATAGAGAGAGGATGAGAGAGAAAAGAGATAGAGGAGAAAAGAGAGGAGAAGGTAGAAAGAAGAGAGGAGAGCAAGAGCAGTGGAGAGACGAAGAGAGAGAAGAAGAGAGAGAGAGACGAGAGGAGGAGAGAGAGAGAAAGAGAGAGAAAGCGATTAATAAAAATTAATTAAACTAAATCCCACTCAAAAACCTCACCCTACACACTCACTAATACATATTAGTTAAATTATATATCAAACAAAATAATCTCAAGATCGCTAGATAGTTAGCGCGCCTAGGAAGCGAGCTCGATATAGTAATGCGAATCGCTCTATCTCTCCTCTCTCTCTTCTACTGTCTCTACTATAGCTCTCTCGAGTTTCTCTTCTCTCGTCTCTCTCTCTCTCTTCGCACTATCTATCTCTCTCTCTCTCTTTGCTTCTGCCCTGGAAAGAGCAAGTTAGCATAGGTTGGGAGCGAACTCACGCACATCCCGCACGGTAGCTCTCTTGTAACTCATTCGCGTGCGCGCTATTGTCTAAGACATCATCGGTGCTCGCTCTCTCGCACTTCTTGCTAGATTAGCGTAGATATCGCTTCGCTCTCTCGCGCAGAGATAGAGAGATAGAGAAGAGATCTATAGAGATACTCTCTCGCAGAGAGCACTCTCACTCTTTCTCATCAACACTCATTCTCTCTTCTTTTCTTCTCTCTCTTCTCTCTTCTCTCTTTCTCCTCTCTCCTCTCTCATTCTCTCTCTTCTCTCTCTCTCTCTCCCTCTCTCTCACCTCCTCTTTCTCACTCACTCATTCTCTCTCTCGTGGCTCTTCTCGCTATCCTTGCTTCTCGTTCTCTCTCCTCTCTCTTCTCTCTCTCTTCTCTCTCTTCTCTCCTCTCACACTCATCTCCATCTCATCTTTCTCCCGTTCAACTCTCTCACTATCTCTCTCCTTTCTCTCCCTCTCTCTCTCTCTTCTCTCTCTCTCTCTCTCTCTCTCTCTCTCTCTCTCTCTTCCTCATCTCTCTCCTCACTCACTACTCATTCTCTTCTCTCTCTCTCTTCTCTCTCTCTTCTCTCTCTCTCTCTCTCTCTCTCTCTCTTTCTTTCATCTCTCTCTCTCTCTCTCTCTCTTTCTCACTCTTTCTCACTCTCTCTCTTTCTC
>NC_061851.1:36205409-36217909 GCF_019202785.1 Penaeus chinensis | reverse complement strand
GCGAGAGAGTGAGAGAGCGAGCGAGCGAGAAATTGAGTGAGTGAGAGAAAATGGGGATTGAACGTAGTGCAAATCGGTTCCAGGTACAGCGAAGAGCCAGAGGAAGTTGAGTTCTTTCTTACGGGCACATGCATATCATGATGTTTTACCCTTCATACCATGTACGGAAATTATTGCTATTTAAGGCCTGAGTATCATTTACAGCGAGCAAAAGTAACGTAGACCCTGATTTGAACATCACTTTCATAATAAGGACTAGCCCTCAGCCAGAGCTTCAGTTCATTCACATGTCCACTCACCTCTGCAACTGTTTTTCCGAAGATTAGCTGTCCAAAAGAGCTTTTTCTACCTCCTCAACAAGGGCAAGTAGTTCTCTTCCTCTCCTTCCTCTTTTTCGTCCCTTCCTTTCTTCTCTCTCTTCTTCCTCCTTCCTCTATCATTCTTTCAGATCCTCCCCCATCCCCCCTCCTCCTCCTTCCCCCTCCCCCCTCGACCGATGAATGGTGGGGTTGGGTCATCGGCCGCGGCGGCGAAGGAAAGTGAAATAGACAACGTCATGGCGACTGGGCTGGATCCTTGCGGGACATCTGTGACGATGCCCTCCTATGCGCGGCGTGGGCGGCGTAGGCGGCGTGGGCGGGGATCCGTTTGTAGTGCTTGAGGCTCGGGGTCGGGATGTTTACAGAGCAGGGCGATGGATACCATGTGGGGATGCAGGGATTGTGGCTTCGCGATTGGCGCTCAAATCTGGGGTGGATTCGAAATAGGCAAGCCATGGAGCGTTATTGCGCTGAAGAAATGGAACTGCAGTGTTACGCAGAGAGGAGGGAAAGGGGTGGTAGATGACGATTTAGACGCAGAAATGGAATTAGGAGTGGAGACGGCCTCGTAAGTCTGAATATTGGCAAGATAGCCATCAGCGCGTATATAAGAGAGCGAGAGTGGTAAAGCTATTGCAGATTTCGCCGGTCACGTGAACATCACAAAGCCATTGTTTCAGGGTCGTCACGTGATTGCTGGATGACAAATCTCGGGGGAGAGTGAGGCTGGAGGGGACGTTGCTTGAGAACAATGGCGTCGCTGCAGGAGATCGCCCGCACAAGCCCGAGTACAATTGTATCGTGGAAGCAAGTCCGTTCAAGATCCATTACTCTTGACATTCGGGCGTGCGTTGCGTGTCGGCCGGGAGACTCCTATGAGACCTCCTTGCGGACGAAAGCACGAGGAAGTGGGACAGCACGGTGCAAGAGGACACGGGCAGGTCACACAGAAGCAAAGACACTAGATATCGTGAAAGAACGAGGGACTAGGAGACGTTAGAAGCATAGACATCACGAAGAAATTATAGACTTGCACTCTGCGAAGGAATGAGGGACTTGGACATTTCGAGCGACCGTTGTGCGACTGGAAGTGGACGAGAGGCAGCAGAGGAACTGGAAACCTACAGTGCATTCAAAAAGAAAACACAAACCCGTTTAAGAAAAGAGGGAGAGGCTCGCGTTGGACATGGGGAACTAAAATAGAGAAATTGAACAAAAAAAAGCCTTCAAATGACTGAGAGAAAGAAAAGAACAACAAAACAGAAAGTGAAGCATGAAAGTGAGCACGAGTTTGTGTATGTGTGTTGCCATATGAATCGGTCAGCTGGAGGAAGGGGTCAAGAACCGCGGGTGACGTAAGGGTTACTAGCTATTTTGGCAGCGTCTTACCTTGGCCCTTAATGCATACTTTGTTACGTGCTTACTTCCTGTTAATTACCCTTTGCCGTTGTTTTATGGTTGCCATTTAGTCATATTGTACTTTTTCCCGTTGCCTGAGTTTTATTAATTTGGTGTTGGCGTTAAAGAAAGGAAAAGGAACGACTTAATGTGTGGGAATTGAAAGGAAGAGTGAAGAAGACGGGAGTGTCGTTTAGAGAGAGGAAGAGAGATAGAGAGAAAGAGAGAGAGAAAGAGAGAGAGAGAGAGAGAGAGAGAGAGAGAGAGAGAGAGAGAGAGAGAGAGAGAGAGAGAGAGAGAGAGAGAGAGAGAGAGAGAGAGAGAGAGAGAGAGAGAGAGAGAGAGAGAGAGAGAGAGAGAGCAGAGTAAGAGTGAGAGAAAATTGAAGAATGCTGAAGAGGGAAAGGAGTTTAAAAGATGTTTGCTGGAGACTTGAGGGAGGGAGGAGGAGCAAGCAAAGAGAGGGATAACAAAAGTGAAGGTAGAACAGGAAGGATAGTAGAGAAGGTGGGAAAGAGTAAAATCTGGCGAAGGAATTGGGCAAAGGATGAAGAAGGAAGAGGTAGAAGAAGGGGTGAGGGAGGGAGGGAGGACGAGCAACAGGTGGAGCTGTCCTGGGCGGGGCGGCGAGTCCTCGTGTTGGGGTCAGTGACCGTCGAGGCGAGAACCCGCTCCTTCGCCACCATCTCTCACCATCCTGCACCATCTCTCACCATCATTTAGCCTCTGGCACTGTCATGAGCTCGTGTCATCACTATCTCGGAGCATGATTTCGCTCCGGACTCCAGTCAAGGGGCTCCGTACTTCCGATTCCGTTCGGTCTGTTTACAGCACTGAGCAACCAGTAGTGCCCACGTTTGCTTGTCGTTTAGGAATACACGGCCTTTGTTTATCGTCGTGGGAGCATCGCGTAAGACGAAGACACGCGTCAATAACAATGTATCAGGACAAAATCGGAATCAGGCAACCGTCGCACTCTTCGCCAACGTCACCATCGCCGTTCTCTCAGCAAACACGACCGTCGACAGAACAACTTCTAAAGAGTCACCATGAATAGGAGCTCTACAAAACCACCACATTCACAAGGTCACCATCACAAAGTCACCACCACAAGGTCAGCGTGACGTGCATCATCGTCCCCAACACGATCGTCACGAGCATTATCATGAATATCACGCATGACCTAACTAGCCCCCACCCCCACCTCTGCCTTGCCCCCTCCCTTGCCATCTGCCCTCCACACCCCCTTCTTTTGGATCGTTCTGCACAATTATCTAAGCTTCCGTCAATTGCATACACCGTCATCAAGCGGAGAAGCTCACCATCATTGTCGTCACCATCAGCTCCACGAGGGCGGGACTTGGAGTATTCCGGGAATGTGTGAGGGCGCGATCTTTTTTCTGTCTGGCTGATGGCGCAGATAAACCCCGGCCGGGCTTATGACTCTCTTCTCTCTCTCTCTCTCTCTCTCTCTCTCTCTCTCTCTCTCTCTCTCTCTCTCTCTCTCTCTCTCTCTCTCTCTCTCTCTCTCTCTCTCTCTCTCTCACTCACTCTCACTCTCTCTCTCTTTCTCTCACTCTCTCTTTCTCTCACTCTCTCTTTCTCTCACTCTCTCTTTCTCTCACTCTCTCTTTCTCTCACTCTCCTTTCTCTCACTCTCTCTCTCTCACTCTCACTCTCACTCTCTCTTCTCTCACTCTCTCTCACTTCTCTCTCTCTCACTCTCTCTCTCACTCACTCTCTCTCACTCTCTCTCTCACTCCTCTCTCTCTCTCTCTCTCTCTCTCTCTCTCTCTCTCTCTCTCTCTTTCTCTCTCACTCTTCTCTCTCTCACTCTCTCTCTCTCTCTCTCTCTCTCTCTCTCTCTCTCTCTCTCTCTCTCTCTCTCTCTCTCTCTCTCTCACTCCCTCTTCCCCTCCCCCTCCCTTTTTTCACTCTCTCTCTCTTCTCTCTCTTCTCTCTCTTCTCTCTCTTCTCTCTCTCCTCTTTCTCCTCTCTCTCCTCTCTCTCCTCTCTCTCTCTCTCTCTCTCTCTCTCTCTCTCTCTCTCTCTCTCTCTCTCTCTCTCTCTCTCTCTCTCTCTCTCTCTCTCTCTCTCTCTTCGCTTCTCTCTTCTCTCTCTCTCCTCTCTCTCTCTCTCCTCTCTCTCTCTCTCTTCTCTCTCTCTCTCTTTCCTCTCTCTCTTTTCTCTTTCTCTCTCTCTCTCTTCTCTCTCTTCTCTCTCTTCTCTCTCTTCTCTCTTCTCTTCTCTTCTCTTCTCTCTCTCTTCTCTCTCTCTTCTCTCTCTCTCTCTCTCTCTCTCTCTTTCTTTCTCTCTCTCTCTCTCTCTCTCTCTCTCTCTCTCTCTCTCTCTCTCTCTCTCTCTCTCTCTCTCTCTCTCTCTCTCTCTCTCTCTCTCTCTCTCTCTTCACACACGCACACACACATCCCTTCCCCTTATTTGATCTCGACTGTGTTCCTTCACCAAAGACATGATACGAGCCACCGCCAGACCTGAGCAAGGGAATGGCCGCCGAGCCGAGAGCGCGAGCAGCAGACTCCTCCGAAGGCGCTATGAAGACAGGGCCGTCGCGGAGAGAGATTTCAATACTGAGTGAAATAGTGAGTGTGTGCTACGTATCATGTCTGTATACATGCGTGTTTTCTTGTGTATGCTGTAGTGTCTGTGTATGTGTGGGTGGGTGTGGGTGTACACGCGTGTGTGCGGTCGCGTCTGCATATGCGTGTGCGTGTTTGCGTTTTTATCAAGGAATAAAGTCAGTGGGAGCCTAATCTCATTCAACTGCGCACAAGGACACTCATGTACTTGCGCAAAATATGTAGTATCCATCGGACTTTACTAGAACACATGTATCATGTCCTTCGAGTGAATGTGGCACACTTGCACGGAAAGTGATCACAGGTGTCGTAACATTCCTACTCTCACTATCACTCGAACCACATTCAACCTCACTTTCACTGCCACAGCTTCACCGCTGTAAGCAGTCATATAACCTTGGAAGAAATAGGAAAGCTGCTAGCAGGGAAGACGGCATCAGAAAGGCAAGACTGAATAGGAAAGAATAGGGCGCGCCGAGCCGCAGAGATGACGAAAGTGGAAGTGACACAGTGCCAGGCGGGTTGCGGGGCCAAGGTGGGAGCGCGGGGCCGGCCGGCACTCGCGCTCAAGGGGAGAAAGTGGAGCTGGGCCGGGCCACGGGGCCACCAGAGCCAATGTTACTGTGTCACCGGGGCCCTCCTCGGCCTCACCACACGCAGCCTTCACCACACGCTTTCATCACCACGGCTACGGCTCGCCCGGCGGGAGGGCTTGCATCACCGTCTACGCATACCCGGGCAACGTCGCGTGTGTTCCGTCGAGCCTCTCTCGGCCTGGACGGCATTGCACGTGGCGAGTGGGCTGCGGCGTCACATGGGCGTCACATAGGGGGAAGGACGTATAAGTAACTGTAAAGGGGGAGAGGAACAAGAATAGGAAAAGGACATCCCATAAGAAATAGAAAACAGAGGGAAGGGAATGTTTCAAGATGATCGCTAACTTCTGTGGCACCCACGGGTTGATTAGCATAGAAATTGCGTGTCGTTATTAGAATGTGTTGTGGCCACAATACGGAACACACCCTATATACTGTTATGGTTATGATTTTATGATTTATGAATTTTCGCCGTCTTTATAATTATCTTCACTTTTATTAACAGCATTGTTACTATCAATGGTGATAATAACAATATTACCAACAATAATCGTTATCATGGTTATTATTGTGATTGTCTCTTGCTATGTTATCATTATGATCCCATTTGTAAATAACGTCATATCTCATGTTGGCGTTGTTAGTTATTGATAGTGTTATTGTCGATACTGATAATATTTACAATTATTATCATATTGCCATAGTCATCATAATTATCATCATCATCAAGATGCTGCCACAACTCTTGATATTACAAGCACTGCTATTCCTCCTGCTATTCCTACTGCTATTCCTCCTGCTATTACTACTGGTTTTAGTGACATTAATTATGCTGCGTTTTTTTCTCCTGTTTATGTTATCACTGTTGATCATATTATTAGTAATATTACTGGAGAAGTTGTTGTTATTAATAGTACTTGTGTTAATATTATTGTTATTGATGATATTGTGTCGAGGTATTTATTTGTATCATTATGAGTACATTTATTATTATGATGTCAATGAAATTATTTTCAGTACTATTATTATTATGCAAATTATCATCATTATTATTATTGTTGATATAATCATTATTTAGTTGCATTAGTGTTGATATATCGGATTTTGTTAGTAGGTTTACCTTTATTGTTTGTATTATTTTTGTTTTCTTTAATGTAACCATTATCCACATTTTTGTCGTCATTAATTTTCATAGATTATAGTAGTTATTGCTATTATTATTATCATTATTATTGGTATTATTATTGTTGTCATTATTTTTATATTATTATTATATTTATTGTTATTATTATTATTGTAGTTGTTATTATCATCATCATCATCATCATCATCATCATCATCATCATCATCATCATCATCATCATCATCATCATCATCATCATCATCATCATCATAATCATCATCATCATCATCATCGTCATTATTACTATTACTATTACTTTTATTTATTATTATTATTGTTGTTGTTATTACTATTATTGCTACTATTACTACTGCTGGTATTTTCATTACTACTTTTACTATTGCTACTACTAGTACTACTTCTACTACTACTGCTACTACTACTGCTACTACTACTACTACTACTACTACTACTACTACTACTACTACTACTACTACTACTACTACTACTACTACTACTGCTACCACCACCACTACTACTACTACTGCTGCTGCTGCTGCTTCCACCACCTCAATCACCGCCACAACTGCTTCTCCGTAATCGCCAGCCTGTTGAAAATGGTAAAGAGTGGCTCGGCTTCCTCGAGTGGTGATGCGCGGGCCCGCAGGCGCGAGCGGTTGAATCGGGCGCCGCCATGCTTTCCGGGTCCGGTGCGGCGGCAAGAGGAAGGATGAAAACTTCGGGAGGGCGAGAGGGGGGGAAGGGGCGGGGTCCTTAACCTCGGCCTCGTGAACTTGAGAGTTTTTCCCAGGATTTTATAGTCACTTTTAATGAGATTTGGCATGCGGTGACGTACCTGCCGCGCGCCAGAGGGTTATCATGAGCAGAGTAGCATGAGTTGCTACTAGGGGCTGTTATGCGGCGTGTGTGTGTGCATGCGCGTGCGCACGCGTGCATGATAGGGTGACGACCTGGGTGTTTTGACGGCGGAAGGCCGTGTTGTGACGACCGCCTTGGCGGTGCTCCACTCGGCCGCCGTCTATCACCTCGCTTCTGAATCGGCTGCCTCTGCCGAAGAAACCGCGGCTCCTGGCAAGGTCGCCGCCGTGGAGGAGCCATGAGCGGAGGCGCAGGCGAGCCCCTCTGCCTGCTGCTTGACGATAATGATGCATGACACAGGTGCGAGGTCTGCGTGGCGAAGCAAGCAACATGCGGCGGGCTTGTATTTTGTGAGGCGCGTCGGCGAGGGGGAGGCGGCCATGAGGAACCCAACGTGAGGATATTGCCCTCGACGTTCGTGGTCCCGCCTCACCTGGCACGTATCCCACACGCGGCATTCCTCGCTCGCCGCCCCTACGCCCCCCTCGCGCACGGCCGGATATCCCTCGTGCCTCGGCGTGCGGTAATCACTGGAAAATTGCCATCAATTTTCGTGCTGCACGTGAAAAGCCAGTGCTCGGGTTGGGCTTGCAGGCGAGGCCTTTAAAGCTAGGCTGAGCGGCGCGGGGCTGAGGGCTGGGGCAAGCTCGGAGGGGCGGGGCGCTGACTTGGTCACTGCCGCATTCGGAACTCCAGGAGCACAACTTGAGACAGTTAGCGTGGGCCGAGGAGCCGCAGGGAGCTGCTGCTCGTCCGCCAGCCACATTTGACCTCTGCAAAGTCACGCGCACACAAAACTCCGCCACATTTTTACCACATTCACAATTGGTTCACGGCGTTTGTCTTGAGGCCCTCATGAGAATCCATCGGCGCTGCTCTTAATTTTGACCCTTCCCGCGCGGGTAATTAAGGCTTCGGATTCAATATTAGCGGTTCGCTGAGTGGCACGGGGTGGCGATCGACTTGAATCCTTCCTCTGGGAGTTCATAGAGGTCGGTTTGCCTTGAGAGGAACGGCCCGCGAAAGGCCATCATCCTCCAAGACGTGTTGTTGGTTGAAACGCCACCGAGGCGCTGAGATCACTTTCTTCTTTTGAATTATTATTATTCTTTTCTTTTTTCGCCATCCCGAGCCAAAGCTGCATGCTAACCCCTACTCGCTCCCCTCCCAGCTGTGTTACCAGGCACGTGGTGGCCGCCGCAGCCCAGCCCCTGATGTAGAGCACACGCCGCCCGAAGGTCAGCGCCAGAGAGACCTTGGCGACTGCGCCTTCCCGCGACTTCGGGAATCTATGACGCCAGCGAAAAGGTCCGCGTGCCTTGCTGGTATTCTGAGGGGGCGTTCGGGGCCGGGGCGCTTATAGACTGCATTTCTTTGCGCTTGCACGCTCTAGCAAATGTGAGCATCTGCCCTGAGCTTGCTGTGTATGTCTCTGGAAGAGGGCCCTACTTTCTGAAGGACAAACTCGGTAATTTAGCCCAGTTTCCCGTAGTAAATGGTGTCTCTTCTGTAGGTTTCAATGTCAAATTCCGGTTTGTGCTTGTGCGCATGCATAATGAACGGAAGTGAAGGGCTGTGACATTGAACGCATGGGCATACGCGTGTAACCGTCTGTCATTATATGCTAGTTGGTATGCTGGTGTTTACTTGCCGTGATATATAGCTATATATACCGTGCGTGTGCACATTTACATATGTGCGTTGGGAACACACGTATTCGTACACATAAATATTATGGAGGTGTGATCCTAGCTAACAGTCTGACGCCTCCACCTTTCATTATCACAAGTAATTAGCCGCTGATTGCCACTATTACGTCCACGCGTGCAAGGTCGCTGGTGTGAGGTGGGGGTCGGGACTGGCGGCGGTGTGAAAAGAGGAGGGGTAGGGGCAAGGGAAGGGAAGGAGGGGGGCAGGGGAGGTGAGACGGGGGAAGGGGTAGGGGAGATGAGCAAGGGGGAGGGGCAGAGGAGGCGAGACGGGGTACGGCAATAAACGAAGGGAAATACTTCTGTGTTAAGGTATCACCGTTGTTATGGAAAATACTTATTGGTTATGAATATATTGCTGATTAATAAGGGACGAGTCATTGACGTCCATCTGTGAGTTAACAAAGTATGTTTACACGTCTCTGCACGGCGTGCATTGCACCCTGCCCTGCCGCACCCCCCTGTCATCGCTGGCATAGAAAGGGTGCCAGAGAATAGGGTCGAGTGCATGGTTGAGCGAGCATAGAGCGTGGATGCCCTCCGTGTTAAAGCGAATCCTCGGCACTATTTCGGGATCTGGAAGCCCATTGTGTGAATCCTGTCTCCTTAACTTTTAATTGCTCGTGCGATTTCAATCTAAAGCCCGCAGGTACATCGGACTGGGTGTGCGTAGGTGGCGGGAGAGGGAAAGGGAAAGGGAGAGGAAAGGGAAAGTGAGAGGAAGCGGGAGAGAAAAAGAGAAAGGGAGAGAGGGAGACAGCAAGAGAGAGAGGGAATGGGGAGAGCTTAGAAAATTTACTGTTGGAAGGGAAAGGCAGGGAGAAGAAAGAGAACGAAGGAAGGAGAGAGATATAAACAGACAGATAGACAGAGACTGTTTTGTACTGTCCGACATATTGGCCTGGTAAGATTACAACACTTGTGTTATCCCGGTAGACAAGTGTTCGTTAAGCTAAATATAACTTGTTTTTTTAAAAAGTGAACACGCTCTTATAATAAGGTCGTGTTACAATTCTTACACAAAAAAAATAGTTAACCTCCGTCCTTAAGAGAGAAATAAAAAACATTCGTAAGGAAAACTACGCGGTGTTTACCTTTACACAAGCCTCAGGGCAGAGATATAAGGGAGTCACTGGCCGAAGGCAAAAGGGGGGAGGAGGGGGAGGGTGCGTTAAGAAAAGTTCATCCCCCCTCTATTGGCCTTTCCCCCTCCTCCCCCCATGCCCTCTCCCCTTCTCCCTTCCCGCCCTACGCTCCCCCCCCCCCATCCCCCATCCCCCCATTCACCCTTTTTAAACTCCTTCCTCTGGCCACGATTTTAAGCAGGACCCAATCCCGTGAAGCGAGGGAGTCATTGTGGAAGGGTGAAGAGGCGCTGTGCACGGGGCAGGTGTTCTGGGGCTCGGTGTGTGTGTGACGTTTGTGGCTACTATGAATCAAAATGGAGAGTGATGTTTCTGTTTGTATGTAGGGCGTGTACCATATGTTTGCGCACATCTGCGTGTGTGTGTGTGTGTGTGTGTGTGTGTGTGTGTGTGTTAGTTTGTGTGCGTGTGTGTGTGTTTGTAAAAGGAGGGAGAAAGAGAGAGAGTGGGGGCAGAGATAGGGAGGAGAGAGAGAGAGAGAGAGAGAGAGAGAGAGAGAGAGAGAGAGAGAGAGAGGGGGGGGGGGGGGGGAAACAGTTACAATATATGAAAGACAAGCGACTGGTTAGCGCATCGGCGATCCCCATCATTAATACAGAATACCTTCCTCGCCATTAATCATGTAAAATTAGTACGCTGCAAAGGGATTACATTCACACTTATTAACCGTTCTGCAATATGGACAACCCCCGCTCCAGCACACACACACATAAAAAGAAAAATCAAACAAGGATTTTTAAAGATAAATAGACACAAGGACACGGTAAACAGGTTGTGAATTAGCCCTTCTCGGCGCGCTACAAGTTAAGATGAAGCGCGTCTTGCGTGAACCTCCCCCTTGCCTCCCTTCTCGACCCTGGCGCGACGGAGGCCCAGTTTTTTTTTCTTTCTGGCGCGTAATTGTTTGCTAAGAAGCGCTTAGCTTGTTTGTTGGCGGTCACTTGCGTGGGAGGAGGAGTTGGATGTGTGTGTGTGTGTGTGTGTGTGTGTGTGTGTGTGTGTACGTGTGTGTGCGTGCGTGTGTTTGAGCATGTGTGTGTCTGCGTGTGTGTGTGTGTGTGTGTGTGTGTGTGTGTGTGTGTGTGTGTGTGTGTGTGTGTGTGTGCGTGTGTGTGTGCGTGTGTGTGCGTGCGTGTGTTTGAGCATGTGTGTGTCTGCGTGTGTGTATGTGTGTATGTGTGCGTGTTTGCAGGGAATGAATTTAGGCTGTGTTTCTGTGTATGTCTTTGTTTAAAAAAGAACATATATATGCTCGTGCACTGGGTATATCGCCTACGCTGTGTATATCCTGCCATCTCGTTCAATGAAGTAGTTAACTCCTCAAAGTCCCGACGTGTTCGTGGCGGAAGGCGGAAGGGGACAGGGCGAGAGGGGAGAGCAAGGGGGGGGGAGGGGGGGGATAACATGCCACGGGAGGACATGTAATGAGACGCTCCCACGGTGCTGCCCCCTCCCCTCCCCTGGCGTGCTTGCTTGAGGGCATGATGGCTTTATTATATAACGCCTAAATGTTCTGTTTTTACCGTCATCATCATCATAACCATCACCATCACTATCACCATCATCCTCATAACCATCACCATCATCATAATAACCATCACCATCATCATCATAACCATCATCACCATTATCACCATCATCATCATCATCATCATCATCATAACCATCACTATCACCATCATCATCATCATCATAACCATAACCATCATCATAACCATCACTATCACCATCACCATCATCATCATCATCATCATAACCATCATCACCATCATCATATCATCATCATCATCATCATCTTCCTAACCATTGTTATCAGAATTGTTCGCATCATCAAAAGTAGCATCCTCACTAGTAAGCGGTGTTATCATTATCAGCACTGACCTGGGCGATTGTACATGACAGGTAAAATAAAAAAAATATGTGTATATACACACACACACACACACACACACACACACACACACACACACACACACACACACACACACACATATATATATATATATATATATATATGCCGTGCCACAGAGGATTTTGTCTTCTTAATCCCAGTCAAGATGGCATCAACTACAGCATGCATTTTGCCGTTCCCACTGCACCATTTAGCGAATTCCTTCCACGATTGGCGCGGCCATCCATCTGGCCCTTATTCGTATGCTCGTTGTCCCCTGCGACCTGCTTTGCCATGCCTTGCATTAATGCCATTGCCTTTATGCCCCCGACATAAACCCTTTTCTAAGGTCTTTGGTGTCCCTCCCCTTTCTAGCCATCTCTCTTCTCTTCCTACTTCTCATCTTCCTACTTCTCCCCTTCCTCCCTTCATCCTCATTCTCATCCACCGTCTTGTTCCCCTGCCATTCCTATACCAAGCTCATTCGCAAGTTCCTTGTTGGTAAAATTCCGAGTCATGCTCACACACGAATTAAGTTCACGATCCGGAGGTCTTTCGTGAGTCTCCGTGTGTTGTCCTGATCCGCGGGGGGGGGGGGGGGAGGAGAGGAGGAGAGGGGTTGCCGGATGTCATGAGAAGGAAATTTCTACCGCCTTTTCGGCCTCGCGTGTGGATGCTCCTGCGGATCACCTTCATATGGCTAGATTTCCTGCTTTCGACGACAGAGACCCGCTTGCAAGAGTAGAAATAATCCGCGGGGCGTGCGTGGAGGAAGAGGGAAAAAATTGCGTTTAGCGATGGCTCAACAGGTGCTGAAGTTAGCCTACCTGTTGTGCCTACCT
>NC_061851.1:36187909-36197909 GCF_019202785.1 Penaeus chinensis | reverse complement strand
AGTGACGGGGGAGAGACGGTACCCGATGCGAGAGGGTGCCACCTGTGTGTGGCGACTTCGGGGGCGAAGGATGCACGCGGCGACGACCAGCTGTGGAGGAGCGGCGAGGGAGGAAGGCCAGGCTGCTCGGGATCCTGCGAGGCTGGAACGGACGAACCATTCTGGAAGCCGATCACTCGAGAGGTCCTTGGCCTCCTCAAGTGCGTAGCTAAGAAATTATCTCAATGCTGCTACGTGGGCGTCGGGCCTCCTCCGTATTGTACCGCAGAACGCCGTGATGATGTGCGTCACAAGCGAGCTCTGACGCATTGTACCACCTTGTGCCGTACCCCTCCCCCCCCCATTCGGAGCGGCGGGAGAGCACGTCAATCACTCGCGGGCGTTGTCACCCTTCTACGCAGCGAGACGGTAGTCCAGCGTTGGGCACATGCGACAAGAGACCTAGACTGGCGAAAACACTAAAAAGACGTCGGAGCGCACAAGCCTCCTGAACGGACATGCTTGGCGAGTGCAAGGGCCGAAAGCGAGAGGGCAGGCGAAGGGCCAGCTGGAGTGCATAGCCAAGAGGTGTGGGAATGTGTGTCATCGCGTGACCCTGACTTGACGGTCTTGTCTATGTGTACACACCTGTCCTTGGAGAAAACCAGGCTTTGACACTTACCATAGCCAGCGCGATAGCTCGACCTTGGCTTTCACTTTTACCCGCACTCTCACACTCTCCTCCTCCTCCCCCTCGTCGTCCTCCTCTCTCTCCTCCCCCTCCCTCTCGGTCTCCTCCTCCTCTCCTTTCCGCTCTTCTTCGTTCCACTTCCCTTCCTCATCACCTTTCTCTCTTTCCTCCTCCTCTCCTCTCCCTCTCTGCCTCCCCCCCCCCCCCTCGTCTTGCTATATGCATCCTGATAACGCCGCCTCCACCGCCGCCGTCACTTTCATCGCCGCCTGCGTCCGCCTCGCATCTCCTCCGGCCTGGTCCTCCTCCTCGCCGGCGTCAAGGACTTGAACAGCCTTCGAAGGATGTCACAGGAAAAGGGCCTGTTGACCGGGGACGGGGTTGTGACGGACCACAGGCGCTCGTCATGCAACGCTTGGCTGGCATGCCGTGTTTGTGGGTGGGATGAGAGAGGGGGGGAGGGAGGGGAGGGTCGTAGGGCCGTAGGGCTTGCAAAAGAAATGGGAAGATGACTTCTCTCTACCTCCCCCCCCCCCCTCTCTCTCTCTCTCTCTCTCTCTCTCTCTCTCTCTCTCTCTCTCTCTCTCTCTCTCTCTCTCTCTCTCTCTCTCTCTCTCTCACTCTTTATATATACATTTATATATATAACACACACACACACACACACACACACACACACACACACACACACACACACACACACACACACACACACACACACACACACACACACAGATATATATATATATATATATATATATATATATATATTTATATATGAATGGTACAAACACCGTGTTGATAATATGGTAGAACAACATTGTGTTTTTTCTACCATATATATATTTATGTATATATGTGTCTGTGTATATATATATATGTGTGTGTGTGTGTGTGTGTGTGTGTGTGTGTGTGTTTGTGTGTTTGTGTGTGTGTGTGTATGTGTATGTATATTTATATATGTGTATATATATATGTATCTATATACATATATATCAATCTGTCTGTCTCTGCAAACACAAACCATAGCCGATGCATTTCAAAAGCCATTTCCTTCCCCAGTCCCTCCCGCAGCCGTCTCTCGCCCTCTTTCGGCACCTGCGAAAGCGTCCTTGAGAACTCTGTCACGCTCGATTACTCGCGATCATTCACCGCGATTATCATTTCCGCGTGATCACATCTTCCTGTCAGAAGTCTACTCTTCCCCTCTCCATCCCTTTCCCTTCCCTCCCTCCCTTTACTCCCCTTCCTTTTCCTCCATTCTCCTTTTCTTCACTCTCTCCCTCCCCCTCCCTGCACACGCCTCCGTCTCATGTAACCCTTAACCTCCGTGCTCCCTCACCTGTCCCTCTGGCGGCGTCGTTGGATGCTCGTAGAAGGGCAAGTGCGGCCATATTTAAGGGTTCGGAGGGTGAAAGGGAGAGCGGAAGGGAGGGGTTGAGGGCGGGGAAATGGGTAATAGAAGGGAGAAGAAAAGACTAAAAAGAAGTGCGAAGAGGACGAAAAGAGGTCGTGGAAGGAAAATAGTATGAAATGACAACAATAGATTTTATTTCCATTTCTATGATAATAGAGATGGAAATAAAAAGGATGAAAGGAGAAGTGACGGCGAGGGTCAGAGGTTAACAATGAAGGTCGATGGACGGTTTACAAGACAACGGGTCACTGTTGCTCTCAAAAGTGTGACCAAAAGAGAGGGAAAATGTCGCTGCTGGTAATCTTCTTAGAGGACTTAAGATGTTGACCCTCTCACTGCTTTACATAGTTTTAATGTTTTTAGATAATCATTGTTATATATATTTTTTATCTTGATGTTTACCGTTTGTCGGAGCAGAGTGTCCATGAAAACCGGATAACGTAAAATATCATAAAAGTCGAACCATAAAGTAGGTTACTCGGACACCCTTTTGACACCCCCCCCCCCCCCCCTCCCGGAAAATGTTCCAGAAATTTCTTACTTCAAAACCCGCTTTCTATCTGTCAGAGGTGGGGAGGGGGTAGTGGTGTTAGTGAGGGAAAGGGTAGAGGGGTGGGAGGAGGTTGGGGGGGGGGAGGAGAAGGTGGTTATAATAACCCATCTTTATTTCTGTTTCTTTCTTTCTCTCTTTCTTTCTTTTTCTTTTCTTTTTCTTTTCTTTTTTTTTTTTTTTTTTTGCTAGCGGCTGTCCCTCGGGCAGGTACCTGGGGTCTAATGGCCTCTCTCAACCCTCCCTCTTGCTCTCCCTCCCTCCCTCCCTTCCTCCCTCCCTTCCTCCGCTCTCCTTCCCTCCCTCTTCTTGGCTGCGTTCCGTCAACAGGATGGTCAAGGACACACTTCTATTCCTCCGTAAAATGGATCTCGGCGCCGCGGTCACCTACTGTCATTTGCCTTTTTAACTGACGCCGCTGGTCGAAAGGGTATATGTTTTTTTTTCCTTCCTTTTTTACATTGTATACTTTTGGTGTCTCGTCTTTTTTTGTTGAGCTTTTTCTTCTTTCCTTTTCTCATGTTTCTAGGGTTTTCTTTTTTCAATGTCTGTGAGCTTAGGAATGTGTGTGTGTGTGTTTTTTTTTTTTTTCTTTTTTTATCTTATCCGCTGTGATGTGAGAGTGAAAGCGAGGCGTATGTCCTGATTGTTCCCACGGAGCCGTTTCTGAATACATGTGCAAGTGTGGGTGTAAGTGTGGGAGTGGGTGTAAGTGTGGGTGGGTGGGTGGATGTGGACACGTGTCTGATTGCAAGTGGTTATGCGCATGTTTTCGACGTCACTTTGCAAGGTTGAAGGACGAAAAAAATGAAAATAAACATAAAACATTGTGAAGATATTTATTAACGATTCGGAGCAGGTTATGATGATACGTGGAACAAAAAAAAGCAAGAAGGGAGAGCGCGAGATAAGAGGGAGAGATAAAAGCAAGGAAATCGTCACACGAGATTTATTTATCGGAGGGAAAGGGTCAAAGGTAGGATTACGCTAATGAGGGTGGGAGGCGCAGACTCCTCTTTCGCGTTTTTTCCGTCTGAGAATGGAGGCGGTGATTAGGCCGAGGCCGATTTAAGAATGAGGCTTTTTACTTACGGTTTTACTCTATGACGTTTCTGATAACGGTACTGGGCTCTGTGGTATCAGCGTAGGTGACAGAAAAGGAAAGCATATTTATATGTGTTCATATATATATATATATATATATATATATATATATATATATATATAGCACATCCGTCACCAGGCAGCAGCAATTACCGCTATCCTGCCGCCAGAGTCGCCGGGACACCGCCAGCGACACCGCCTCCGCCTCCGCCTCCTCTGCCTCCTCAGTCACCATGAGACAGAAGTGCCGTAAGTTCGCTCCATGAAGGACGGCGATAACCCGAGGCGCACGTGGTTGTTATGGTGCCCGCCCGCCCTCCTTCCACTCCACCTCCACACTCACACCCACCCACATGCCCCACTACCCCTCTCTCCACACACCTCCCACATCCTTCACACCCACGCCTTCACCCTAGACTCAACACACCTTCCACCCGCCCCACACCTCCCACCCGCCCCACACCGGCGCTTCCACTCATCCCTGCAACCCCACAGCCCACACTCCGCCCGCAGCATCCGTCACCACCTGCTGCTCGCCTTCCATTCCTCGCCACCCGTCCCTTGCGCCGGCACCGATGCTTTTGTTACCACAACAACCACGTAGCTCCGCGCCGCCACGAGCAAGCCCTGTTGCCGTGCCAGCGCCTCGCCCGGCAGAACAACAGCGCCGGCCAGAGTTGCTGGACGGGCCGCGTGGTTCCGAGGGGTCTGTCTGTCGTTCTGGTCCGATTGGGTAGTGTCCCGTGTGACCTCATGGCGAGGGCGGCCGGGGTACGTGCCCGACGTGTTGATGAATTAAAGCCACTGACATGGGATCGAGTTGTTGTTATTATCCAGCGTCGGGGACGGGGGTCAAGTTCACATCAAGAGCACGGCGCTGGGCGAGCCGGTTTTTAGGTTTATTTCAAGGAGTTTCTTCCCGATTCGTCGTCCTCAGCGCGAACTTGCTCCGGGTTTAGCTCGCCGCGGGCTCGGCTGTGTTTGCAGCAGTCGTGTTACCGCAGACTGTGGTCACGCTAAGGTCAGTAGCGTATAAGTAGTCGGGGAGGGGAGGCAGCCCCCTCCCGCCCCTCCGCACAAGGGCACTAACTCATATTATCCAATCACACACCAAGGCTGGATGTCCAAAAATATACGGCGTTCCTCTCCCGAGCCTTTGTTTCACCTACTTACAGCCACAGCCTTTCCATTACAATTACAGAACCAGGTTTAACATTATAAATAGTAAATAAGTTTGCACAAATGTTGCGAAGTGCTAATGTCATTCTTTCTCTCTTTCCAGGTAAGCTTGGGGACGCAGCTCTGTTCGAGAACCTTCGCGTGGTATGACCGTTCCTGTTGCTTCTTGTGCAGGTTCTTGGGCGCGGGTATTGCTGGAGGGGAGGGAGGAATGGGGGAGGCAGGGAGGGAGGGGCCTCGGGGGCGAACAGGTGAGCGTTACAGTTAGGACATGTCAGTGAGGGAGATGTCAGTCCGGTGGCCGGGCGCTTTTCATCGCGAATCATAGTTATTGGCAAGGGCGGGATCTTACCGGTTTCGGAGCTCTCGTGCTATTATGAGACACCCAGTGGGCACTCACTCTAACGTGTGAGTCACCCTCCTACGTGACTCGGCTCTCTCCATGCCGTTAGGCGGGCTTACTCATCTTGTCACTCGTTCTTTTTTTTCGTTTAGTGGCACGCACTGCCTGGTAACGCGCCAGACTTCGCGGAATAACGACGCGCGAGAATCGTCTGCTCACATAACTCCCGGGCTAATTTTCCTTGGTGCTTGAGTGGCGCTCCCGCCGCCCGTCGCGGTCTTGTCACTGGTAACGTAAATTAACCGGTACTCGTTCGTAACGTAAACTGGGGTCAGGCGGGTGAATTGCCTCATATGCCAGGCGAGGGTGGAAGAGGCGTGGCACAGGAAAGGGAACCTGGATGTGCTCTTCATTGGCCGGCGCGCGACGTGGCTCAGGGTGTGCTTCGTGCACTTGGCTTGTGGCATTTTTGTGAGACTTGTAAAGGTTTTTCTTCCCGTCCTCCCCCTCTTCTTTTCTCTTGTTTCCTTCTAACTTTGTTCTTTTCTTCTTTCTCATTTTTCATCGTCGTCGTCTAATTCTTATCTTTATTCTTCATCTCCATATTTTTTTAGTCTAATTATTGTTTTTCATCTTCCAATTCTTATTCTTTTTCTTTTTTATTTTCCTTAATCTCCTCCTCCTCCTCCTACTAATCCTACTCCTAATCCTCCACCATCTCCTCCTGCTCTTGCTTTCCTCCTCCTCCTCCTCCTCCTCCTCCTCCTCCTCCTCCGCCTCCTACTTCTCTCCTACTCCTCTCCTCCCCCTCTGCCCCACACCCCTTCGCTGCCGTGTTCAGGCATGCGTGACGCCACGAAGCCTCAGCAGGCCGGCCCGCCGTACACCGCCCACACCTCCTATGTATGTTTTTTTTCCCTCGCCACATCACCGTTTCCTCCCCCACCCTTCTTTCCTCCCCCATCTCCGCTTGGATATTTTATTCTTATTTCATTTTCCGCAAATACACCTCGTATCGTCGCCATTACCCCCCACCCCCTCATACACAAACGCACGCACGCTGATCTTCCCCACGTGAGAGCGCCGTCTATGGGTTTATGGGGAGGCTGTGAGGCAACCCTAACCCCTTCGAGCTACTGACCACTCGTCGCCGCTTTTATGACCCGAGAACCATAAGTATTCCCGACTCTTAACCACGCGGACAAACCATGGAAAAAGGGGAAAATGAGAAATATGTTAAACTGTGGAACTGGAGTTGAAGGGAGAAAGGAGAGAGAGGGAGAGAGAGGCGAAGAGAAGAGAAATGTGAATGTGTGATCGAATAACCCTGAGATTCAAAGGTGAGGGTGAGAACAAAGATTCCTCCCGCAAAGGCAAGGGCTGTGCAGGATAAGTAGCGGCTGCCGCATTGAAATCCCCAGCAACAACAGCACATAACTGACTGCAATACGTGCGGTACAGCCTTCTCACTTGCTCTCCTTCTCCCTCTCCTTTCCCCTCTTCTTCTCCTCCTGCTTCTCCTTCGCTGTTGCCCCCCCCGCCCAAAGCTCTGCTTCCAATCCTGCATTCGTGTGAGGGTGACCATGAGGGAATGATCCTCACCACAGCCTCGGCAGTAAGCACCGTCTCTAAGTGCGTGCGTGCGTTGTAGCGTGTTAATGCGCGTGCTGTGTGTGTGTGTGTGTGTGTGTGTGTGTGTGTGTGTGTGTGTGTGTGTGTGTGTGTGTGTGTGTGTGTGTGTGTGTGTGTATGTGTGTGTATGTATGTGTGTGTGTGTGTGTGTGTGTGCGCGCGCGTGTGTGTGTATTTATGTGTGTGTGTATTTATGTATGTATGTATAAACAGATTTATGTATATATGTGTGCGTACAAACAAGTGTGTGAATACATATATATATATATATATATATATATATATATATATATATATATTCATACAAACATGCATATGTGTATGTATTTATGCATATATATAAAATATACATATCCATATCACACACACACACACACACACACACACACACACACACACACACACACACACACACACACACACACACACACACACACACACACACAGATATATATATATATATATATATATATAGAGAGAGAGAGAGAGAGAGAGAGAGAGAGAGAGAGAGAGAGAGAGAGAGAGAGAGAGAGAGAGAGAGAGTTAGTGAAAACAAAATAAGAAAGTTGAGCGCCGAGTCCCGCGAAGGTTAAGCGAAGGACAAGAAAGAGCTGAGATTATTCTTTAGGGAAGATGTAATTTTGAGAAACAGTATGCGAGTGCCTGCAGGGTCCTCCGCGGAGATTCTTTTGTAGGCCTATGGGAATGCTAGTTTATATAAGCCTAAGGAAACGAATTTGTATGGTCTTCTCGGCATCCTTAGCTGAGAGATCCGCCAGGAAAGAGCCTCCTCTCACACAGATCCCTTTTTAAATAACTTTTTAAACAATTTAAGAGACAAGTGGAATTGCATGTCGCTTCGTCTGAAACCGAAACAAGATCAGAACTCTCGGAAGATTTGAAAATGTTTGATGACCCAACTTTCACTAAACACAGCAGTCCTGTAATAACAAAGGCACGAATGACGAGATGGCCTGCAAGAACTTTCATGGCGAGAGATAGATAGAGAGAGAGAGAGAGAGAGAGAGAGAGAGAGAGAGAGAGAGAGAGAGAGAGAGAGAGAGAGAGAGAGAGAGAGAGAGAGAGAGAGAGGGGGGGGGGAGGCAGAGAGAGAGAGAGAGAGAGAGAGAGAGAGAGAGAGAGAGAGAGAGAGAGAGAGAGAGAGAGAGGGGGGGGGGGAGGCAGAGAGAGAGAGAGAGAGAGAGAGAGAGAGAGAGAGAGAGAGAGAGAGAGAGAGAGAGAGAGAGAGAGAGAGAGAGAGAGAGAGAGAGAGGGGGGTATGGCTTAACGGCCTAGTTCAAATGCTATCGTAATTGAGAGGAGGGGGAGGGTGTCGGCTGCATTTCAGCATAAACAGAAAAGACATGTCTGACTCTGTTTTTACCAGACCCTTCACTGGGGAAACGATGGTAGAATCCTCTCGAGGTAAATCGGCCAGTAAATACTAGTTTTTCCCTGGCATCCTTGCTAGGTCGGGTAACGTGATGAACAGCTGAAGCACGAACACCTATTGACCTATTTACCGGAACAGGGAACGGGACATGCTGGCGGTAACAAGGTCACTTGACAGGTGTCACTGGGTTAACACAAAACAATACAGCTCTCACACGTGTTTGAAGCCCTCTAGGCAGGCTGTGTTGTATCCTCACACGTTGCTTGTGCCTGAGGCATCGTACATACCGCAACCTTTGTCACGGAGTGATGTATGTATATACATTAAAACTAGAACTACAAAATACATTTTGCAGTTATCAGGAACCACCAGTTTGTTTAAAAACATTACATTGGAAGTAAACGTTTACTAGAATGTAACTGCCCTCACGCACAGTGTACTGTATTGCATTCATCGCACCGCAAATTACCTTGACACGGATTTATGCGTAGCTAACCACTCTACCGCCGCCACTGTTACACAGTTTTCCTAAAAGTGCCTTTGCGCGATCCGTGTTGCCGTATTCCAATCTAGGTCATGCCCCAAATGAAGAGCATGAGAGTCAAATAACAAAATAGTACAGTTGCGCAGTACATGGTGTAATTTCATTTGGTCCTTTGTAATGACAGTTGCCGAACGTAAATATTACTTTCCCCTCGATGTATGAAACTCAGAGAAAGGAAGGTGTGGGCGAGTGGGGGAGTGAAGAGCGCGTCCTGCTTCTGAGAACACCTGTTGTGGGTCTCACCTGCTCTTTCTGATGTCTGTGCTGTACAACCTCTTATTCTAAATATACAGGCCTTGACATTATTGTAAACTAGTATACTGTAATAAAAATTACCTGGTTAAATGTATTCGCAAAGTGGCATTCGTTATCACTGCTTTTTTTCTTTTTCTTTTTTGTCATAGTTTTATCCTTATCTCCAAGAATTTGTTGCCGCCTATTTTTCTGGTTGATGTAACTGACATCGGGGAGGTTGTCAGGGAGTGTGCAGGTGATGCATATTCGTCGAGGGTATTTTCCATTCTCTTTTTTTCGCATGGTAAATGACTGTTTAAGGAGGATCTAAGTCGGCCCAGGGTGGATGGGGCCAGGAGGGAGGTGACAACTAGGATAATATTTTGAAAATTAACCAATATTTGCTGTATACTTGTACGTACATACGTGTTTATGCACTATGTTTTTTTAACAATTTTAACAATTTCCATTTAAAAGAGAGAGAGTGAGAGAGAAAGAGAGAGAGAGAGTGAGAGAGAAAAGAGAGAAGAGAGAGAGAGAGAGAGAGAGAGAGTGAGTGTGTGTGTGTGTGTGTTGTGTGTGTGTGTGTGCGCGCGCGCGTGAACGTGCGTGTGTGCGTGCGTGCGTGATGGAGCTGTTTGCCGTCCGCCATGGAGCCGCGTGGCCATATGGACCCAATTAACGTGAGACCTTCACCTTGACTCCGCGTGCATTGTGGCCTCGTTCCTTGCTGATCTGTCATTTTGTCCAAGCGCCGTAAATTAAACGCATCCCAGACATGACAGACGCTATGAGTATGATGTATCGTTGGCTTGATACATGCTCGCCGTGCGTGCTGAGCTGAGCAGCATGGCGGGAGGGGAGAGAATCTGCGTCGAGGCCGCGTCGGGTGCATGACGCAAGTCCCTGATATATTCTCCCGGTCGCGTGTGTA
>NC_061851.1:36145409-36180409 GCF_019202785.1 Penaeus chinensis | reverse complement strand
ATATAATATACATATGATATATATATGTAATATAATTATATATATATATATATATATATATATATATATATATATATATATATATGTATTATATATGTATATATGTCAGATTATTATCTTCAAGCCCATATACTACCAAGCCCTGGGTGAAGAGTAGAAATATGTCTCTTGAGTGACTTAAATTACAGAGGACATAAAGCATGAAAGAGGACCTGTTGAGTGCTTATACGAGAACTGAGAGGTTTATGTATGGGCATGATACTAGAGTGACATAAAATAATGTGTTATAAATACTAGTGTTTTGTAATGATTTTAGCAGCTCCCAAAGGCCATACAGAGGTGTAAAACATATCCAGGTAACTCTTGGTAAAGGGGAGGAAATGTGGGAGTAAGAATGCCTGGTTGATTTAAAGAAATGCATTAGTTGAATCAATGATGGTATTTTTTTATTTGAAATGAAGAAAATAAATTTTTTTTAGAATTGTCTTTATTCATTAATTTGAAATATTTTGAAAGAATTTTGAGGAAGCAAACATGGAAAAAGGAAAGCATATTTAAAACATGATATATGATTTGTAAAACATTTTAAATAAAATGAAACTTTCTAAACCCGATTTTATACAAAAGATTGGATAGATTGTGTTTTAATGTTCAGACTACCAGATTTTTTACCATTATGAATTGAAAAAAATATGAGGAATGAGACTACAGTAAACAGTGAAAAAGTATATAGCTTATTTTCTGTCATTAGGTAATGTTGAATGTCATTCATTCACTATTCAGAATTCATTTGGTTTCTGTGAATTTTCTGTATAGTAGTAAGAATTCATTCTTTGTAAGAAATAACAATGCTTGATATCTATAAAACCTACAGATGCCCTCAGTAATGAAAATTGTGACCAATTTTGATTACCCTCATTTGCATAATTTTATTATGTCAGACATACATATCATATGAGAAATTGCATCTAGTGGCTGTTTTGTCGTTTTGCTGTTATTCTTCTCTACATTACTGCAAATATTTGGAAGTCAGTTGCACTATCATTATATTTTTCATTATCATTTTCACCCATATTGACATTATATGGATTTATCTGGAAAACTGCATAGATTTGCTGATTGTGCATGATAATTGTGAACAACAGAGTGCCCATGCTTTTATTGTAAAGCCAAAGAGACACACACTTACATAGACAGTAATATGTACTTTTTCCTGCCATTGACCCTCATGTCATTTGACCTTGTTTAACTGTGCATTTTTTCTTCTACTTACCTTTTCTGCCTCCTCTTCATTCTTTGTCTTCTTCATCTTTATCAGTGATTGGATGTCTAAGCATGTTCATTATTTCTCTTTCTATGCATGTTTATATTTGTTTGAAGATCACACCCAAAATATGTCATACAGCTTTTTTTTTTTATATATAAAACAAATGTAATGCTTTATTAGATGTGTATCCAGTAATTATTATCAGTTTAGTGGTAAAGAATTTTATTTATCTTCTGCTCACTCCATGTTCAATGTAGATTTCTTTAGTATCTCAAATACTCACTGCCTCGTAGATTCATGTGTGATTTAGAAATGGATGTCTTATTGTATTAACTGCAAATATGTGTTTGACTAATGGTGTGGTCTAATAACATTATGAAAAAATACATAGATAAGTAAAGGAAAAGTTCGAGCATTACCAATGAACATATTGCCTGTATTCAGTAATTGCTTCCCTCTGTCTGGTGAGTAGTAAACAAAAGTACAAATGACACATACCCAACACATCAAGTCTTCACTCTAGATGGAAGCTTTGGGATCTTTTGAGAATAGACTACTATTTAGGCCTTTGTCATATCCATGCCATATGGAAGTTTCCAATTACACCATGATTTAGTGGAAGAATGCATGATGCCAGGGGTGCTAGGACTGCATGGATGAAAGATAGGAGAATGAGAAGAACTTCTGAAGAGTTTACTGAAAAAAATAATAGTAATGTAAAACAAGAATACTTGATTAAGAGCAAGAGATTTCATTGAGTGTCTTTAGATTACTGACTTGTTTTTGGAAGTTGTTTTATGGTTTTGTGTATTTGTATGTTAAGAAACCTTTTTCCAGTGTATGCATGTGGTGTGCATGAGAATAGAAGTCATATGGGATATGAATATAAGCCTTTTTATATATATTGTTTATTTTTATTTTCATTAATGCAAATAGGTTTTGCCTGAATGCAAACTCAAAGAAGACAAAGGAGCTATTGCATTTTTTATATTAGTTAACTTGAGTGGGTAGTTCAGTAAGCTATATACTTCTTTTAGTTTATTTCATCTCATAAATTCACTTAGCACCTATTACTCTCTGAAAGATATATTTCATTATATATACAGGGCTCTGACTAACAAGACATGTACATATACCACTGCCTTATATTCATGAATTGAACACTAAGATTGTTGTGTTCCCTTGTTTCTTGTGAATCATTTGGGTCATTTCCTTGCCATATGGCTTCTGTTTCCTTTCTTCAGTTTTGCTTCGAGGGTGAGGCAAGTGACATGAAATTCAAGGAAATTACCGAGATGACGCTCCTCACAGTTCAGCTCATAGTAGAATTCTCCAAGCAACTGCCAGGCTTCTCTACTCTTCAGCAAGAAGATAAGATTTCACTGCTCAAGGTGTATCGAAGAGCAAATTTAGTATGGGGGAAACTAATTTTTGTTTTTTTTTCTTATGGCCTTTGGGAGACTGCTGGGTTTACAAAACCTAAACAGTGTAGAAGAAACCTATTAAGTTGAGATAGGTTGTGTTGGTAAATCTGATGACTGAAAGAAACCCAGGAGTCTTCCTTTCAGAGATCCTTGGAGCCTCCCGGACAACAGAGACCCAATTGGAGAAAGTCATTCACAGTTTGATGATTATGTCTGTGACAACGAAGTGCATTCTAGACTAATTTAAGAGTAACTCTTATTTTAGAGATGCAGAAACCTGTGACGTGATGATGTTTCCATCCACATGTCATTATTTTTTTCCACCAGTTTGCTCAGTTAAAGTTCATACTCATTGCAAATAATCCAGGGACGATAATCAGCGCTGGTAATGATTTTCTCCATGTCTGCCACCATCAGTTTTAAGGAAATTGAAGCAGCTCTTGTAAGTAAGTGGTTCCTTTGGCTCCTTCTAGGAAATTGGAATATCTGACGCCGACTCTGAAGATCCCAAGTTCGAACACATCACTAAGATGACCATCTTGACAGTAGAACTGATCATAGAGTTCTCCAAGCGCCTGACTGGGTTTGGTGACCTTCTCAGGGAGGACCAGATTACACTCCTCAAGGTAGATAATTCTGTAGAAAAGGGTTAAAGGGGGAGGTAAGCATAGGATATAAAACAAGGATAAGGATTTAGAATTTTTTTGCATATCATGCAGACTGTATTTGAAAACACTTGATAATGAGTTGCAGTTGCTGTAGATCCACTAGGTAAGTAAAAGTTGAACATCGTTCTTTGAGGAAGAGATACTGGGAGGCTTACAGAGTGCTTTCAATATTATCTATTGGTAAATTTAGTGTATTAATTGAAAGTATACATATACTTGGTTTTAAAATACTGTAATTATTTTTTTAGTGTAAAAATAGGAACAATATGTTGAAATAGATGGGATCTATTTTAATCAGTGGATATCACAATAAATAAGTATTTTGAAAGAAATGACAAGTATGACTGATGTGGGCAAATTATCATATTCTGTTTATTTAGATTCGTCAAATGGTCAAATTATGACTTTTATGTTTTTTTGAATTAATGAGCTTTGTGATTGTGTTCTATTTGATGCTACCATATCTGAAAGGATATGGAGTTTCAAGTATTTACATCCATCTAAATTTCTATAGAGTTACCCAAACATGATATCTTAATACCAATATTGGCCTCTCTTTGCAAGCCTTCCACATGCATGTTTAGATGTAATTTACTTTTAAGGAGTATCTGTTCATTATGCTGAAAGACAGAGTAAGTTCTGTGAATTTTTGTTTGATCAGTGACAAAATACACAGGACTGAAAATTAAGGTATAGTACTCCACTGGTTGTTTTATGTAATGTGCTGAATTTACTAGCTAAATTTGAATTGCAACCTATATTTACTGCAGGTTTTTATTGATCAAAGATTTTTATGAATCAAAGCATTTAGGATTTTTCTTAAAAGAAACAAGTAAGAAAAAAATAATAACTTAGATACTATTTTGCATCTTTCAGTAAGCTTATTAGTATGAATTTTATTTTATCACTTCAATTTTTTTTTTTGCTCTATATTTTATTCATGAGACATAATATTTATTTCACATAATCACATTTACATTTATAAGTTGTATCACGCTCCTGAAGGATTAGTTTTGGATTAGTTAAGTTTATGAATATATTTTCTCTGTATTTTTGTTACTTATTCTCAAGTTACTATTTTGATATAGAATAATAGTTAATACATAACACTAACTTTTTCATTTTCATTACAGGCATGTTCATCAGAAGTTATGATGCTTCGAGCTGCACGTCGTTATGACGCAAAGACCAATTCTATCGTGTTTGGAAACAGCTACCCATACACAGAATCTGAGTATGAAACGGCAGGCTTGGGATTCTCAGCTCCTATGCTCTTTCGCTTCTGTCGTAATATGTGTCGAATGAAAGTGGATAATGCTGAGTATGCCCTGCTAGCAGCTATGTCCATCTTCTCAGGTAGATATATAATTATGCTCATTAGACTTAGATCATAAGGTTGCTTGTTTTGCAAAAAGAGGTTATATCCAAGTAATAATCTTTTGTGGAGTTAAAAATTAGTTTCTCATTCTAAAGGTTTTTTATATCAAGTATATTTCTACTATATCTTGAAATTGAGTCATGTTAATTCAATTATTATAGTTAATGACTAAAGTGGGTGAGACAGTATCACATCTGATATGTCAAAACAGTCCTTTTCCATGTGCAGCTGCATTTTTTGTCATCAGCAGATTACATAGGAAAGATAGCATTTAATGGGTGTATTAATTCTAATTTTGTTTTCTATTGTCTTCTTTCAGCTGATAGACCATTCCTCCGTGAGGCTTACAAGGTGCAAAAGCTTCAAGAAATATACCTGAATGCACTGATTGCGTATGTGGCAAACAAACGTGCTTTGAGCTCATACTCAATAATGATAGGAAAGTTGTTAAATGTTCTTACAGAACTACGAACCCTAGGGAATCTGAACTCAGAGATGTGCTACCGTATTCAATTAACAGACAAGAGGCTTCCAGACCTCTTGAATGAGATATGGGACGTCACACCTAAATAAACAATGGGGTATCCAATGTAACAGCCCTATTCAAGCTGTGCCACCACCACTTCCCAGGTGCCATGTTCTGGAGGTGGCCTCTGCAGCTGCGAGAGGAAGGTTGTGAGCCACCTAGGGGTGGTGGGTGGTCCCTACACTATGTACCTGCAGGCTGTGAGTGAGAGACTGATAATGCTGTGGTAAAGGCTTCACACTGATGCCCACGGCCCACTTTCAGCCACCTGACCTGTTTTTTGAGTTAGGCCGCCGTTTTGACAGTGCCGTGCAGTCCGCCACCAGTGCAATGTTGATTATATGATAATGTGCCCAGTGAGTCTAAGGGGTACCATGACAACAGTATAGCCTTTCTTATTGTCACCCATGTTAAAGAGCCACTATGTGATATAGTGCGAATTTTTCACTACACTGTAAAAACATTTTTTGTATGGGTCAGCATGAATAAATGATGTGTAGGTGGATTTTAGGTAATTGTATGTGTGTGTGTGTGTGTGTGTGTGTGTGTGTGTGTGTGTGTGTGTGTGTGTGTGTGTGTGTGTGTGTGTGTGTGTGTGTGTGTGTTCATGTATTTCTTTGTCAGTTTAGTTGTGTTGAGTGCATTAGTATGATTGGGATGTAGTTATATTTTTTTCTCTTTTTTTTTTTTAACTTTGGGGGCTCAAAATAATTTATTTTTTTAGGCAAAATTTTGTCATTAAAAGTTTGAATATTACTATTCTGTGATGCCAAAGATGCTTAAGAACAGTTACATATCCAGTAACAGAAAATTTGCACTCAAAATCAGTTACTTCCAGAAATCATTTTTATGAGTGAAGTTAAAATACATAAATCTCAAAAAACTAATTGGTGTCTATTCTCACAGAAGAGCAAAATATGTCACCCAGTTTTGTGAATGCCTCTGTGTACATGAGTCTCTTTGTGGATACTTATATATTTAAATATATACATATATTGCAGAATATTGCCTGGTAGCTAATATTTAGTAATAATTAAGGCTATACTGTAATGTTGCCCAGATAACTGAGCGAGCCACGATTTGGCAGGCAACGAACTCCACGTGCCTTGCTTACAGTCAAGCTTCAGTTTCCTATCTTATTCTCAAGGTGCTCCTGAGGGACTGAGGAGAGTGAAAGTTAAAACACAAAGGAACAGTGCGATGTCTTCTGATCCATATTTTTATATGACTCCTTACTTGTTAATTTAATGAGCTGGTATGCCGTCCTTACAAGTAGTAGATTATTGAAAATATTATTATGTTAATATTATTGTGTAATGTTATTAATACTGCTATAAAGTGTATTCATATACCAATATCCCTGCCCTTACCTGTGGAAGGTTGTGTAAAAAAGTGTATATAGGAAGTGAAATGGGTTTTGCAAGTTGCTCCTGTGAAATGTGTATTGCAGTGGATAATCAGTGTGAATCCATCAGTTTAGGGGTAAGTATATATGGCATTGTGCAGAGCTGGTCTTTTAGCTGGTCAGTCATGGGTCACTTCAGAGTATCTGACTGATCTGTGGTACAAAGATAAGATCTTAGTACTAGATGGATAAGAAAGATCTGTAGTACATTATGTGGATGAATGGTACAGAATTTTTTTTTTCTGGGAATATATAAAGTTTGAAACATCAATCACGACTAGTAATGTTGTTGTTTTTTTTTTTTTTTTTTTTCTTAGAAGCAATTTTAAATGAACCTTTCAAAGATTTCACAATAATGTTTAAAATTAGAATGCCAGCATCTGTGTGGTGACCCTTATATCCTTATCAGTAATAAAAGGAAAGTTGAAAATTACTAGTAGCCAACTATACAGTGATAATCATATTATATCAAAGAATACCCTGACCTATTGGTATGCATCCTTGGATATTCAGGGGAAAAGTGCATATTATCTCAGAGACCCTAACTAACCCTAAGAAATGCCCTTTACCTTCTCCCCTATTGAGTAAGGTCAGGATGTGTCATGCATCAATGCCTCATCAAAGTGGAAGTCTTATGTCCTCATCTTGACATGTGAATCTCCTGTTACACTGGTTTGTCCTAACCTAATCCCAAAATTTATCAATTAAATTTAACAATATTTAGTGTAATTTTGCAAACTGGTAGAAATTTTGAATTTACCTGAAAAGTACAACTGATAGTATAGATTAAGCTAAAGTAAATTCTTATTCTAAGGGAATGTGTAGGGTGCTGAGGAATAAAAAAAAATTGTCCAGGGTGCTATTAAAAAAAATGCTGTTTCCAGAAGGGCTCAGGAATTCTGCCTAGTGACAACAGGAACAATTTAGCTTGTGTGTTGTAATATAAGCAAGTCCATTTTCCTTTGCTGTAAAAAAAGGACAATACGACTTCTTCACACTAAAGCTTATAATTGCCCGTCTTGTCACTTATTACCTTAGGAGCATAGGTTGTCCATATATTCTGTAATGCCTCAGATTTAGGGATATCAGTTGAATCATGTTGCAGAATTTCATTCACCTCTTTAAAACTATTAAATGGAGAAATCGCTCAAATGCAGATACTTGGCCTGTGCACTGTCAAATGTGCTTCATAGCTAAGTAAGGAAGTTTTAATAATTTGAAAACAGGTCTCTGAAATTGCAAAATGAGAGGAGTAGGCATAGCTGAAATCCCTGAAGCTGGGGAATTACCCCACCCTTGGCTTCTCTGTGTTGTGTGAGCCAACCATGGTATCTACTTCATGTTCTGGATAGGCGATATTGTGTATATTTGTGGTTTAATTGATCCCCTTATATACGAAATCCCTTTTTCAGACTGAAATATATTTGTATATCATGAATCCAGTGCATTATCTCATGTTGTTGTTTGTCCTTAAATATTGGTTGTTTGCTACATTTCAATGTTTTAATATTGTCTGTGAAGCAAGTTTTGCCAAACAGAATATGTTGTATGAATGAATACGAGTCTGGAAGGTAAATGCATAAAGTTGTAAGAATGAATGTGTGTAAGTACAGAAAGACTTCACCACTGTAGAATTAAGGTCATCTTCCATAGACTTTTAGCTTATTCTCATCTTCATATCTTCATTATTTGATAGCCACTTTCAGCACATAGAAGGGTGTTTAGTCTGGGTAACAAGTTGGTTAATCATGGCTCAAGCTGGGCTGCAATTTGGATCTGTAAGAGTTAAGAATCAAAAGGAATAAAAAATGACTGTGATTGTAATTTGCAGGCTATAAGATAATGCATTTCATTTTTGTACAAGAGAATGTCTTATTGAATTTGGCTGAACACAATGTCTGAATTTTTAGATGGAATAATTTTATAGATGTTTAGATGTAATTAGTGTTAGCCATCATAGTGCAGGTCTTTAATACTATCTAAAGTATCTGTTGTTAAGTTTCATATAAAATGTTTATGAATATAAACTTCATGCACAAAGCACAACAGCCAAGTTGCCAGTCTCTTACTCTTCCACTTGACCAGCATTATCAAAGCATAACATAGGTTTCTGTGATACTTTACCCATAGTGAAAACCACTTAATGATCATGTTGTCAGAGACAGAGTATGAATTTTTAATGTCTGTATGCACAAATATATGGCACAATCTATATTTTTGTTTACTGTAAAGATGTACTATGGACAATTAGATATTGATTATATATTGCTTAAGCACAATTTTGGTTTCGTGCTCTTTGGAAGGATATCAAATTGCTTTGTGAGATGTAAAAAATAACATTGTAAATGACTTCAAAGAGACTCACATAGCAAAACCTAGTAGTTCATCTGTACAGTCTGCCAAGATCAGTTAAATATTTGTCTTGCCAGCAAAGCTGAACTTTAACCAAGTCCAGAAATCAGATACTGAATTGGTTAACTACTGCAAATTAAGTCAGATATACTTCTTCCAAATACAGTCTGTCTCTGTCTTTCAGAATTAATAGTCTGTCTTAACCAACTTGTTGCCATAATTGGTAGGTTTGTGGCTGGATATCCACCCGGATAGATTGGGAGTGAATGCAGCGAAGAGATCCTGTTATTATATTTTCTTGGATTATTTTTAAAAAACAAGACTATTGCATGTATTATGTGAACCATATTGTCAATACAGTATTCTGTGAGAGAGTGTCTTCAAAAGTAATTGGCTGAATTTTAATGATCACCTAATCACTTTTGAAAAGCCATATACATGTCTCTCACTGTCCTCTTGATTGGTTGGTTTCTAATGTCCACAAGCCAATGAGGTGTCAGTTATACGTCCAAGCTCCTGCTTAACCAAATGATTGTGACAACTTCTGCTGGAAATGAGCAACTCATCATTAATTTTGAAAAGATTTTTTTTATATTAAATTTGGAAAATAATAAAATTATCTTGTTTCTCTATGTACTGTGTTTTTATTCACAATGCCCTAATGCTGTATAACCAGATACTAAAGAACAAAATCCAGATACATAAGCACTAGATACAGTAGTTTCAAATTAGGAGAACAAGACATGAGAACTCAATTATCAAAGGCAGTTAACAAACTACAGGTATGTAATTTAGGTCATTAACTCAAAAATGCACAGAAAACTTGAATGTGATCTTTTTCCCTCATTTGACTGTTAAGTATACTGTAGAGCCATGCAAAATTTGATAATGAAACTTACAAGTAGCTTAGCCAGTGTTCAGTGTTTCCATATTTTGGAGATTAGAATATAATTAGGAGATATTTAGCAATGCATATGCCTTAACATGTGTTGTATTACGATGTATGATTTCATACTTATCAGTCGGTAAAATATGAATCTTATAAGATTCATAAATAGTAACATAAATCTAAATGCTCACAAACATGCATGCACACATGAACCTACACACACACACACTTATTCACTCATTCTCTCTCTCTCTCTCTCTCTCTCTCTCTCTCTCTCTCTCTCTCTCTCTCTCTCTCTCTCTCTCTCTCTCTCTCTCTCCCTCTCCCTCTCCCTCTCCCTCTCCCTCTCCCTCTCCCTCTCCCTCTCTCTCTCTCTCTCTCTCTCTCTCTCTCTCTCTCTCTCTCTCTCTCTCTCTCTCTCACTCTCACTCTCACTCTCACTCTCACTCTCACTCTCACTCTCACTCTCACTCTCACTCTCACTCTCACTCACTCTCACTCTCACTCTCACTCTCACTCTCACTCTCACTCTCACTCACTCACTCTCACTCTCACTCTCTCAACTCACTCACATGCACACACACACACAAACACATATACATACATGCACACATATATAAATAAACTTTGTGTAGTTCAGAAAAGCTACACCTGTAAATAACGTGCATTTCTCCCACCTTTTCTTCATGACAGTACAGCAGCCACACCCGAATATTTTTTGAGAATATGGTTGATACACTGCATCACGAAATAGAATTGATATCAGAAAATGTGTTGATCATTAGTCTGTAGGAAGGACTAGGATACTGTTGAAGAGGGTCAAGAATCAAGAATCAAATCTTGCTGAAGTTTATGGACTTTTATTAATAAATGCCCTGATCCCTTGGAAGACTAAATCACCCATCAGATGGCCTGATTATCATAGATCCTGATGGAGTGGGAGTACTTTTTTCAGGTCGAACCATTGACAGATAGCAAGGAGATGGTGTCATGGTTCTGGTGCATGTTGAAGCATGTAATGCCACCTGTCTCTAGAAGGGGGTAGGGATCACTAGGACTACAGCAATCAGAGGGGTACTACACAGCTCATTATACAGACAAGGTATTTGCTCTACAGGACAACAGGTTTTGTAATCTACTGTACATCATCCTCAAAAATTCCCCTCTAGAAGGTATTCTTGAGGGTGAAACATACTTAAGAGATTTTGAGACTTTAAAGAATTCTGGCAAAAATGTTGAATAATGTCCATGCATGTACTGTCAGTACCACCAAAGGATAGCAGGGCATATCTATCGTCATTCCTCTGAATTCATGAGTGTACTTGAAGCAAGTTCTTTTAACACTTGCATGGAATGAATAATGAATAAAGCTGTCATCCAAAATCAATGGGGCGATAGTGGGTAATCCTAAGGCCATTGATCTTAAATGTTAATGTTGCTACCCTGAGTTTCTTGAAACCTGAGTGATGGCTTTTAATAATAATAATGATAATAATAATAATAATAATAATGATAATAATAATAATAATAATAACAATATTAATAATAATAATAATAATAATAATAATAATAATAATCGGTTTATTGATTTCCATGGAGATAAAAGCTGAAAATATACAAATGTGCATTTGTAGTGAGGCATTCCACTTATCGCTCCAAAAAAACAATATCAATGACTTGTAAGTCTACTTGGAGACTCATATGTGTTTACAGTAAATCACCTACAAGTTTACATATCATGGTAGTATATGGGTATCATGAGTATATGGAGATGTACCTATGTAAAATGAGCCAAACTACGCATCCAACCAACAGATGTTTCTACTTATTACTGCTTTCAAAGGCACCATGGTCATTCTTGATACCGTATGGTGGTATTATTACCGATGTGCAGAACGACATCCGAACGGCTTCCAGACCGAGGTCAGCTCCCTTAAGACTCTTATTGCCCCCATTCAAGGTCTGGCTTGCCCTATCCCCAAGGCTCACACTGCCATGATGTTTTGCCTGAATTACACCATTATAGATCTGGCCGTAGCTTAAAACGCTCCAAGAACAGCTCTTTTTTTTTTTTTTTTTTTTTTCTAAGGGAGCTCTCAGCGCCCCAGTAACTGATTGTGATCACTTGGCTCGCTATCCCCCCTCTCCCCCCGAAAAAAACTAAAAATGATGCCCCTGACCATGTAGTGGTATTGTTGTTGTTGTTGTTGATATTATTATTATTATTGTCATCATCATTAGGTACTGAAAATTACAAAGTACTTGTTGGCTGGCAATTTAGAAATATGTTTATCCTTTTCTATCAAGTCATGCGGCTATCTATGTTCAGATCAAAATGAAAAAATAATGATGTAATTGAAATAATAAGAGAATCTGCAGAAGTGACCTTAACCACCAAGAGGTGTGCAAGGTGGTCTGCCTTGTTGGAATGTTGGTCTGCCTTGTTGGAATGACTTCGTTGAGCCTTTTAAGGAAAAATCTATCTTCTGGCATAATATATGGAAAACAATGCAAGGTGTCCTAACTCGAGTCAGCTTGCAGAGTTAAGAACATTTAGCAGATCAAGGTATCATCAAGCTATTAAACATTTTAAACTATTAAACAAAATTCTTCTTGCCACTTTGTCACGCCATTAAGAACAAGGGATTGATGTTCGGAGTTTCAGCAAAGAAAAGAAGGATGATACATATAATGATAGCGATCTTTTCACCCATGGTCCCGAAAGACTATTTCTCATCTCAAGTAATATATTTTTTGGCCTTGTTGCATCACGGCTGTACTGATATTTTATTTGATAGAGCTGCTATCAAGCCAATACACAAAAGTTATTTAAAACTCGCGCCAATTCTTCCAATAATAGAGGTTTTTATATTATAGGTAAAAGTTTGGACTAATAATTTCTAATGGTTAAAAATACGATGGAGATTCAAATTTTCAGTTCTATTATAAGGCTTACTATTCAACAACGCTATGCTCTTCCCTGGTCTTGGAAACGGTACAGCATTACCGAAGCCGCGGTTCAAATGTCAACTTGATGTACTCGATGCGACCAAAGTATTTGTAGCATAGGAAACTTTTCACCCTTGTTGTCAAAAGAGATGTATATCCTCTGGTAATCCGATTGATACTTGTTATGTAGCCTACATAATAAGCTCTGCTATTGTTGGCTGGAAAGATGAATGTTCAGAACAGTTCATGCTGCAGGGTTGTGCCAAGCAAGGCGGAGTTTAAGTCCCCTACAATTTTCAGTTTACCTTGATCCATTGCTACAAAGACTACATCACACCAAGTATGGTTGCCGCATAGGAAATCTGCGTGCAAATGCATTTCTTCTACATGTCACGATTTAAGGCAAGTGGTATCAGTATGTGAGTCATATACAAATGAACATAGGCTGATAAAGGTTTATTCATTATTGCTTCGCCAAACCTCAGTCACTTTTACAACAATAATGTGAAAATATCTATGTTTGGAAGACCTCTAAACATTGTTAAACATGAAAAAAAAAACACCTTGGACATCTGATGCAATGTCACGGTGCTTTGATAAATTTTGAGGGTATTACCAGATATATGAAAGTAAGAACAAATGCGATACGTAATCAGTTCTCCGCCACACCATGGCAGCCAAAGGCCTTATCATTTAATGGCCGATGTTCATATCTACGGATGTCAATTGTGGAATTCGGATAATCCGAAACTCGAGGAGTTGCAAGTTACGTGGCGGACTTGCCGGAAACCGTTAAATCTTCATCTTAGAACAAAGGCTAACTTCTTTATACATCATTAAGCATAGGATTTTAAACTTTTATTCTACAAATTCTTACAAAGCGCTCTAGTTCCAGGATCGTCATTTATGATGCCAAACATGAATAACATTCTACAAACATCTGATCCAAAGTATGTAGACCTGTTCACACTAAATTGTGTATAAAAAAGGTAAAGATATCCAGCAGTGCAGATGCACAACAGTGAGAAATAGATTTAGTGAAAGAGCTTTTAAGTGTCTCTGATCTATTACTGCACTGGAGTTACCTGGAGGCCACTTGTGTAGGTTTCATTTTTTTTTTTTTTATGTATTTTGTTTGTATTTATGTATATATATATATATATATATATATACACACACAATAAACACACACACATACATATATGTATATATATACATATATATATATTTATATATATATATATATATATATATGTGTGTGAGTGTGTTTATGTATGTATGTATGCATGTATGTATGTATGTATATATGCGCTTATATATATATATATATATATATATATATATATATACATACATGTGTGTGTGTGTGTGTGTGTGTGTGTGTGTGTGTGTGTGTGTGTGTGTGTGTGTGTGTGTGTGTGTGTGTGAAAGTGCGCGCTACCACAGATGTAAGTGTTGGTAGTGCTTAAGAGGGTGGCTCATGCCCCTTATGTGCAAGTCCCTGTTTCCAGGGTTTGGTACCATTTCATCTACCATCTTACCAAGACAGCTGAGGGAGGAAATGGGGATATGAGTTGCAGAAATGCACACTCAACTGCCACCCTTAAGTAGGAAATGATGGGGTAGAAAATCCCACACAGCCCGGTGCTGAGCAAGAACTATTTCTATGTTCTTCTTATTTCCCTCAGTGAGAAAATAAGGCCAGGTCATCAGGCTCGGCTACCTTGTCCAGCTGGCAGACTGAGATTACTTGTTCTCACAGAGAAAACAAGCATCAGCCTATCTGTTTGTGACTGTTGATCATGGTGTGTTTGCAACTGGTGTCTGAGGTGCTGGTGGCCCGTCTAACACATTGCCACAAATCTGCAAAACTCGGTCACTACAAGCTAGACTCTGTCTCTCTGTCCAGGGTCGAGGGCGTTTCCTTTTGTCTGTGGCGGCTCCCCTCGAGGCCAGGAGCTTGGTTCCGCCTGACTGAGTGTCAAGGCCCATCCGGCCGTAGCGAAGGAGGGAGATGTAGGTCGAAAAGAAGGGCGTTGACCTTGGGTCAACCGGGCACGGGAGTGAAAGGGTTGCGAAAGAAGTGTGTCGAATAGGAACTCCAACAGAAAGTCGCAGCCTTGTCCGGGCCGGGGACATCTGCGAGGCGCCACCGTTCGGTGTTGTTGCATGTTGTTTACATTTACAGTATACTACACAACTGGAATTCCCATCATACTTTGTATAATAGCCATTTCTCATACCCATGACCACGTTCCAAAGGCTATCCCACCCTTGCTATGTGTTTTATTTGTTTGCTGAGCGTGAACTGTCTTCTCCCCTTATATTTGTACATAAGTTGCTTTTGACATTCATATTGGAAGAGTTTTACTTACAGTGCAAAGTTGTTTCAACAAAAAGCACAAATTTCTCCGAGCGAAATTCAGACTGGAACATTTATGCACTGGAGGTATCCATGGGCAAGGCTCTGTCCGGCTTGATTACTGGAGATGGAAATGAGCATAAGGTATTCATATCACAAAGGCTGTTCGACCCACATCCTTTGTACCGGTTCATTGCACAACTGCGAGTGGGATAATGGGTTTCTATCCTGGTTTAGGATAAATCTTCGTATTTCGTAAATAATAAAGTTTTTATTCTTAGATTTAGTGGTAACCGCTGGGCTCAACTATTCAGAAAAAGGATCAACCATCAGACTTATGCGCGTGAGAGAATTAAACACCAAATAACGATATCTGAAAAAACAACAACAACAACAACAGACGAGCTAGTGTAACTAGAGATTGGATTCCCAGTATCTGAGGTTGCAATCATAAAAGGATAATACGTTTAATCAGTATGAATGGAATACATGATCCAATCTGTTTTAATTTGCTGCAAAGTTACCTGGTGAACAAACAGTTTTGCACACACACACACATGCACGCGCACGCACACACACACACACACACACACACACACACACACACACACACACACACACACACACACACACACACACACACACACACACACACACACACACACACACACACACACACACACACACACACACACACACACACACACACACACACACACACACACACACATACATACATACATACACATACACACATACACACAAACGCACACACGTGCGCGCGCGCGTGTGTGTGTGTGTGTGTGTGTGTGTGTGTGTGTGTGTGTGTGTGTGTGTGTGTGTGTGTGTCTGTGTCTGTCTGGCTGTCTGTCCGTCTATCTTTATCTCTATTTTTACCTCTGTCAATCCATTTATCTATAGATGAAGAAAATGAGAGAGAGAGAGAGAGAGAGAGAGAGAGAGAGAGAGAGAGAGAGAGAGAGAGAGAGAGAGAGAGAGAGAGAGAGAGAGAGAGAGAGAGAGAGAGAGAGAGAGAGAGAGAGAGAGAGAGAGAGAGAGAGAGAGAGAGAGAGAGAGAGAGAGGGGGGGGGGGGGTGACAGAAACTTTTTTCTAGTTCAAAGAGAGCGCGGGAAAGAGAGAGAGAGAGGGCGAGAGAGAGAGAGAGAGAGAGAGAGAGAGAGAGAGAGAGAGAGAGAGAGAGAGAGAGAGAGAGAGAGAGAGAGAGAGAGAGAGAGAGAGAGAGAGAAAGAAAGAGAAAGAGAAAGAGAGAGAAAGGGGGGGGGGGGAGACAGAGAAACTTCTCTAGTTCAAAGAGAGCGCGGGAAAACACCATATTGTAAATGAAATAAAAATATTGTTTTCATTGTTGTTATAGTTATTGATCACACGCTAGTCCATTATATGCAAGAATATGGCTTGTGTGATCAAGTAAAGAGCAATTTAAACTCGGTTTCTAAAATAGATTATGGGACCGTTTGTGTTATTAATAGATTTTACATTGACCCCGGCCTCTCAGTCTCAGCTGGTTCAACATGGCCGCCGCAATGTACCGGGGAGTCCTTTCGCCGAGAAAATCATCGCCAGGAGAGGGGCACAGGTCTGTTTATTCAAATATTATCATTCACGATGAATTGTAAGAGTATTTGGGTCATCGGGGATATATTTGTTGGCTCGATTAAGTGTTCCCGGGTGAGGATTAGCCACGGAAATGTTGCGTCATTTGCAGTCGATCTTTTTTACAAGGAGAGAGTAAAGGAACTGATTTATTCATTATCTGTACGTTATATCCAACGTTTGTTCGACATTTTCACTCTTGTCCGAAAGGAGGAAATGTTAGAACGTCGTGCAGGGATGTGTGGTTTGGATTTTAGACGTCGTTTTCATATCCGTATGTGTCTGCTTTTGAAATGAGAATATCAGTCGCTATGATGATTTCAGTTTCTTTGTAAAGTTAAAAAGGCGATTCACAAAAGATGGGGCAGCAAGGTTTGTTATTAGCTTGGGTGGCGATTCAGTTCCAGAGCTTGTGCCAAAGAGAATGCGCTAGTTTTATTAAAGAAATAAAACTATCATTATTATCACAGAAAACTATTATCACAGAAAACTATTATCACAGAAATCCAGTCTTGTAGTTATTATTCCTTCTTTGGGTCATCATTGCTGTGATATGCCCGAATCTCTTGTTATTTCCCGTCACAAAGGGTGTAAATGAAAGTATTGGTACTGTTTATGACGTGACCTCACCCCTCCGAGTTACTCCAGCCATTCCTGGGAAATCCACGAACATCGCCCCATCTGAATGCCGTATTTCCTTACTGGGGGTTCTCTGTTCCCGACCCCCACCTGATCCTGGTGGACTTCCTGTCTGTGCGGCATTTGTAACGAACTGTTTTCTTCATTTCTGACGTTATTTTTGCCGATACAGATTATTTCATGATTTAGCAAGTGTAGTTTTTCTCGTTGATGATTATTTCCCTGTAAATGTATACCTTATCAACTTGCAAAGGTAGTTCCATAGATGAAAAGTGTCTTGTTTTCATTATTCTGTCCATTACAGGAAAATTTTACATTATAGTGCATTGCTGTGGGAAACTGAAACTATACTGAAAATGCCAAGCAAATTTCACAAGAATCTTGATAAGCCAATATAGGCATATGTGTGACCAAACTGGGAAAGAGGTGTGCAAGCTAAACTAGGACAAATTAAAGATGTTAGTCAGTAATTCATTATAGCACTGATGCACTCACCAAAGAGTAAGTCTCCAACTTCAATCTTTATGATATGGACGCACAGAACTTAGTCAAATTGAAGATGGTATTCTTCTAGAGTACAAAGTTGCAGTTATCGGTTCAAAAAATAATCTGCAGACACAAACAGTAACTCCGCAAATAAAGGGAAAAGATTGCTGAAGGCGATCTCAAAGCATAAGTCCACTCACTGCTCCCAAGCTTCATCTCTGTTTTGCCTTGCATTCTGAGGTGAAGACAATGTTTGTTGGGGGGTGTTGGGGGGGCATGCCCAGTCCAGTCACAGCAACTTCAGTTGTTGAAAACAGTTTGTGGTGTAGACTTGAAGATTTCATCTCGGGTGTATCTTTATTATAAAGATTTACCCACATCACAATAGTTATTCAACAATATAAGTTTCTGTGAATGGGCACCCCAGTATTCACAGCAACATAGAGCCAATACTCAGGGTGCACTGAGTAGACCAAAAACCTTCATAATCTTGGGCTTTGCCCTCTATATTTTAATAGGTAGAGGCTAGGGAAGGACCCCCTTCCAATTTTTTTCTCTCTCTCTCTCTCTCTCTCTCTCTCTCTCTCTCTCTCTCTCTCTCTCTCTCTCTCTCTCTCTCTCTCTCTCTCTCTCTCTCTCTCTCTCTCTCTCTCTCTCTCTCTCTCTCTCTCTCTCTCTCTCTCTCTCTCTCTCTCTCTCTCTCTCTCTCTCTCTCTCTCTCTCTCTCTCTCTCTCTCTCTCTCTCTCTCTCTCTCTCTCTCTCTCTCTCTCTCTAGCCAGTGTGATCCTTTTACTGTGTATAGTAACATAAAACAAGTAAACATTATGCAGTAATGAGTTGTGTACAGTGTAGTACTTGATTCTGCTCTGTAAACATTGTGAGCAACTTAGAAAAACTTTGTCTTGGTAAGATGATTGATTAATCTTTATGGTATGGATGCACTAAGCTAGGGCAAATTGAAGATGATAGCCTTGCAGGGAACAAAATGTGATTTAAATTTTTTTTTAAAGGTTTAAAAATCCATACAAAAATAGAATATTAGAGAATATGAATGTGTGATTAGTATATAAAGCCTATTTCTCTTTTCCCGAATCATGATATAGATAATTTTATATTTTAGTTAATACTAGATGTGTTTTTGAAGAGAAGTTTTGTACAGAAGGAATTGAACATCCAAGGACAACAAGTTTATTTTTAGCAAGGGATATATTTAGCAAGAAGACAGCATTCCTGAAAAATATGTCTGTTCTCTCTCTCTCTCTCTCTCTCTCTCTCTCTCTCTCTCTCTCTCTCTCTCTCTCTCTCTCTCTCTCTCTCTCTCTCTCTCTCTCTCTCTCTCTCTCTCTCCCTCCCTCCCTCTCCCTCCCTCCCTCCCTCCCTCCCTCCCTCTCTCTCCCTCCCTCTCTCTCCCTCCCTCTCTCTCCCTCCCTCTCTCTCCCTCCCTCTCTCTCCCTCCCTCTCTCTCCCCCCCTCCCCCTCCCTCCCTCCCTCTCCCTCCCTCCCTCCCTCCCTCTCTCTCCCTCCCTCCCTCTCTCTCCTCCCTCCCTCCCTCTCTCTCCCTCCCTCCCTCTCTCTCCCTCCCTCTCTCTCTCTCTCTCTCTCTCTCTCTCTCTCTCTCTCTCTCTCTCTCTCTCTCTCTCTCTCTCTCTCTCTCTCTCTCTCTCTCTCTCTCTTTCTCTTTGTGTGGGTGTGTGTGGGGGGGGGGGGATGTATGTGTGCGTGCGTGCATGCGTATGTATACATAGGTTCATGTATGTTTGTGCGCAGTTACAGATTTCTCTTTTACCTTAGCTTCCTTCTCATTATTGGCCAACAGTTATTTTTTTTAGGCAACATACAAGAAATTAAAGACTACAAATGTTAAAATCTTATCCAGACTAATACTTACCCAGTTCAGACAGGGTTATTTATTATACCTGTGATCAAAAAGCAAATGATTTAATACAATTTTGATGGCTTTTACAACACGGTATTATTTGAATTTTTTTTTTTTTGTTAAGGTAAAAGTCCTAATGTTTAGAATTGGTGTAGCTAAGTTGCTTGCAGCCAAAAAGTTACCCTTTTCTTTATTAGGTCTTGATAGTGTACGGTATTTTCTATTCATATGACCTGTGTATTATTACATGTGCACCACCAGGTCCTGAGCAATGCAGCGGTTGCACCACTGGCAGGAGTACAGCAGAAGAGGCACCTCAATGTCCATGAACATGTGAGCTTCACCCTGCTCAAGAAGGCAGGAATTCCTGTTCCTGGCTTTGGTGTTGCTCACACAGCTGAAGAAGCTGTTGACATTGCCAAGAGCCTAGACTCCACTGATGTGGTTGTCAAGGCACAAGTGCTCACTGGTGGCCGCGGCAAGGGGCACTTCAAAGGTGGCCTGAAGGGAGGAGTAAAGCTTGTCTACTCGTAAGTATACATCCATAAGTTCATTATTCTTAGGCCAAGCATGGAATTAGCATGAGTGATTAAGTGCATTATCCTTCCATTATCATAGTAGAAAACCTGGTAAAGTGTCTAGTATCACATATCTCAGAGTATGATAGTGTATGGAATTTTTGCAGTATTGTGTAAAAGAGAATTATTTTAAAATACCCCTTCCAGCAAGTCATGGATGTGGTGTTATTATCTTGACCAAAAGGACAGATTGAAGCTGTATTATTTCAAAAGATACTATAAGATACATCATTGGTTTGTGTCTGCATATTTTTCATGTATCAGTATCATTCTGATATTTATGCAAATTAAACATTACAGGGCTGATGAAGCTGGAGATATTGCTGGCAAGATGATTGGTGACTTGCTGGTGACCAAACAGACTGGAGAGAGAGGAATTGCCTGCAACAAGGTCATGGTTTGCGAACGAAAGTTTCCTCGACGGGAGTTCTACATGGCAATCATGATGGAACGTTCGTTTGGTGTGAGTTTTGTCTCAGCGTTTAAATTTTTTATTTACTGAACATTATAAGGGGGAAGAAGGGATAAGTTGGGTATATGGAAGGTTGGATATAGGTTGTTAAAGGATTTATAGAGTATTATTTATTATTTTCCTATCATTTGTATAATGGTCATTATTAATACCTTTGTTTGATTTTTTATTACCATATGTGTGTGGTATGATTTAGTTTAGTTTTGCCTAATATACAGCTCTTTAGTCAGACTGAAGTTGAAAAAAAATCATTTTCTTTTAAAAGAAAAGCTTTGTATGCAATAATGTATGATAATTGGACTTCAGTTGAGCTGCTTCTTCTTTATGTAGATTTAAAAAGTGAGTTACAAGAAATATTAGTGTTCTGATTCTCATGAATTGTATACTTGATTTTTCACAGGGGCCATTGATCATTGCATCATCACAGGGAGGAGTTAATATTGAAGATGTTGCAGAAGAGAGTCCTGATGCCATTTTTAAGTTCCCCATTGACATTTCAGTTGGTATGGATCTTACATATTTCATTACACTTTTAAAAACTGATGTGTGTATGTCATTAAATATAACAAGAAGGATCATACATTTCATACTCAGTTATCTGTATATTAAGTGATCTCTTCTTTCCAGGTATGACTGATGAAAAGGCAAAGGAAATCGCAGTGAAGCTTGGCCTTGAATCACGACTTGAAGAAACCGTTGCTGTTATACACAGTCTTTACAATGCTTTTGTTAACTACGATGCCTCCATGATTGAGATCAATCCTTATGCTGAAGATACATATGGAAAAAGTAATATATTGTATTCTATTTTAACATGAATAGATATTGTTAGGTTTTGTGTTAATATATTCTAATATTGTTTTGCTGGTAGTAAAAGGTTTATAAAAACTTATAATAATTTTATCATCCTGACAATCTGTATCTAAGGATACATGTCTCATTTTACTTTCCATAGGTGTTATGAGTTAATTGTAATGGCTGGTTGTTTGTCTACAGTGTATGCTCTTGATGCTAAGATGAAGTTCGACGACAATGCAGAATTTCGTCAGAAGGACATCTTTAATGAGAGGGATTGGTCCCAAGAAGACCCCAAGGAAGTTGAAGCATCACAGCACAATCTCAATTACATTGCCCTTGATGGTATGTTTTATGCAGTAATTCATTGTCTTTTTAGTTGTAGGATCAGCAGTAATATACAAAATTATAGAGCTAAAGATTCAAAAGTAATATTGATAAGGTGATTATAGAAATTGTTGAAATATAATTTTTCCCTAATTAAAAAAATGTTAGAAAGGCAGCATTCTTTTACAGTATTAGATTTAGAAAAATCTGTGTATGCACCAGTAATGTCTGTCCCCATTATAACAGACTCTTTCAGTTTTGATTCAGTGTACTTTGTCCACTGCATTGGCCAAAAGATGAGGGAGCTATTATGGATTGGCCTTTTGTAAAGATTGTGTTGTTGAACAAGAGACTGGCATTCCAGTTTATAGTTTATAGTAAAATATGGATCAGATAACATTTAATTCACTTGAAATACATGCACAAAGTATCCTTAAATTTTGATGTCTGATGGATACTTTAAATCCCTTTACGCCTATTAACCCCTTGGATCAGGGTGCCTTGCTTGCCTGCATGTAGCCTAAAATCCAGGCCTTAGGCTTGCTTGAGTGGCCACTCTCACAGGTGTGTGGCTTGTATGCTGGGTGCACACAAACATTTATGTAAGATGTCAAGACTCCTTGATTATGATAGTGATAGTAATAATATTTTAGGGTTTGGTGTGACAGGCTCTTGTGACTTCAGTCAAATTATGGCTAGCTGTTTATTGTGCTTCAAAACTACCCCCTTTGTGCAAGGAATGGCCGATCAGATCAGAACGCAGATCAGCAATATTGCTAGACGAGAACACTATCACTGCACCACACAGCACAGATATCCAGATAGTAATAGACTGTTGCACAGACTCCAGATCATCTCTCTAAGTAGTCCATAACTCAGTGCAGGAATAATAAAAATAAGTAACATTGTTATTTGTCTTTTTCTTTTCTTTCTTTCTTTCTTTATAATATTCAATTTTCTGTAATACAGCTAGTGCCGCCAGTCATAGCAGGCTGATTATGATGACATCACCTGCCACTCGGTCTAATTTTTTCATGGCGTGATGGGCACTTCATCTGGATCCAAGGGGTTAATTCAGGAGCTAAGATCCTTTCCACATATCATAGCCAGTCACTGAGAATTGGCAAATTATGAAAAGTTGCTTGGACAATGACAGATCTTGATGCATTTTAATACTGCTTGAATATAACAGGTAACATTGGATGCTTGGTGAATGGAGCAGGGTTAGCTATGGCTACCATGGACATCATCAAGTTACATGGTGGTTCACCAGCAAATTTCTTGGATGTTGGCGGTGGAGCTACTTCTGAACAGGTCAAGGAAGCTTTCAAGATTATTACAGCAGATCCTCAGGTGAGTTGTGACTTAGTTGTGTGAACTGGCCACTCGTGGATATTCCTTTGATAGATATTTCACATTGCTCCAAAATATGATGACAAACAAAAGGCCGAGTCTTAGGTAGGATGAGCTCCCTCTCGAGGTTGAGCTTTCCTGTTCAATGATTAGCTTGGTTGAAGAAGCACAACTGAACATTTGGAGTTTAATGTGGAATGTGAATTTACAGTTATGAGAAATGTCATGAGATCTTAAGATTTTGCTAACAGGGTCAGTCAGTAATTTTTGTATGTATGTTTACATTCAATTAGCAGATGGTAGCTCATGTATGATAATGATTATATCTGTTTATTTATAAAGTTTTGTGTGAACATTTCAGGTTCATGCTATTATGGTCAACATTTTTGGTGGCATCATGCGTTGTGATGTCATTGCACAGGGAATTATTGCTGCGGCAGAAGAGTTGTCACTGAAGATCCCTATTGTTGTCAGACTTCAGGTTAGTCACCAGATTTGCCTCAATTAAAAGTATTTTTTAACCTTAAGTTTACTTACAATTGAAGCATAATACTTTCAAATTCCGTAAATTAATATATTCTGATACATAGAAATTCATTAAACTTTTTTTTCTTTTCTTTTTCCCCCTAAAAATTGCTCTGGTAATCTCAGAACATTTGTATAACCTAAAACTTCATCAGAATTTATATTGTTTATTAATTTTTAGTACTGAAATTTCAAAATGTAAATCTACGAGATCTATATTAATGTATATGGAACATTAATATATTGCATTTCTCAACAGGGCACCAACGTGGATGACGCAAAGGCTCTCATTGCACTGTCTAACCTAAGAATCTTACCCTGTGACAATCTTGATGATGCAGCAAAGATGGCAGTCAAGCTTTCGAATATCATGAGGCTTGCCAAGGCAGCAAATATTGATGTTAAGTTTGAGATCCCTGTATAGGCAGTTAGCAATGATTACTGAATTTGTATAGAGTATATAAAAAAAGGAAAATAAAGGATCCAGCGGAAGACCAAAGAATGACCCAGTTGTGAGTTAGACAAATGTTTAAATATATTTTGATTTTTCCATGGAAGTTTCATGACGAAATTAAAAATCAAATGGTTTCTGCTTGTCATAAATAGGTGATAACATGCATTTGTCTTATTTTGCAGGCATTCTGCTTGTGAATAATTTGTAAATTTTTGTAAATGGCTAGGCTATTTCTGTATATTACTTTCAGTATTTGTTCTTTCCTGCTTTGCTACAAATCTCAAAAACTTACTCCTTTAGAGGGAACAAATATGAAGAAAAAATGGAACCTCTACCTAATTTGTTTTTAATATAATTGTTGTAATATATTTATAGATTGTCTAATCCCAGAGTTATAACTTTAACCTGAGAGGAATGTGCTGAACCTGTGGGCATGAGTTATGAGTCTGGGAGAGGCAGAAAGTGGCTCTGTTGGAATGACCGAATAAACTTCAGCCAATGGCAAAACATTTACATGCGGTTTTATATTCTCCCCTTTGTACCTTTTATTTATAACTATTTATCTATGCAAATAGTGTTCTTTTCTTCTGAAGTATCTCTAGTCTTATGATCTGGTTGCATTTTTTATAATCATTTTTCAAAGGAGGTTGCAATAATCATTTATACCAAACCTGTTTGATTTACTTAACCCAATGCTGATGGGCAAGACATGTACGTGTATGCCATGCCCACTGTGAGTTTACTTGTTTAATTGTTTTTACACATAGATGGCTACACTTGTACTGAGTCATCAATGAGCCAATTAAGAGTACTACCTGTCTCGCCCGTTTACCCTTTTCTTTGATTTACGAAAATATTTTGTTACTAATGTTTATAATAAATATAACACCATCGATATTCATAGCACTAGTAAAAAGTACATTTTCCCGCCAATTCAAGGAAAGGTGAAATCAGGTAAGGCTAAGAACTAGCAGAGACATTTCACAAAAAATATAAAAACTGAGCACAGCATTTAACCCATTTTTTATTCATTTTCCCCGGCGGCATTGGGTTAAAGGAAAAATAATCTTCTAAAATAGAAATAAGAACCCTGTGTTTAACCCAATGCCGTCGGGGAAAATGAACAAAAAATGGGGAAAATGCTGTGCCCATTTTCTATATTTTTTTGTGAAATGTCTGCTCATAGATGGCTCTGCTAGTGCTTAGCCACAAAGGAGTCAATTAATAGACCTTGTGACCATACGTGATTTGAATTGGCGGAAAAAACGTGTTTTTTACTAGTGCTATGGATATCGATGGTGTTATTTTTATTATAAACATTATAATTATTATAATGTTTTTTAATATTAGTAACAGCAAAATAAGATAATGTAAAATATTTCGTAAATCAAAGAAAAGGGTGAACGGGCGAGACGGGCAGTACTCCTAACTGGCTCATTGGTGACTTAGTACAAGTATAGCCATCTATGTGTATAAACAGTCAAACAAGTACTAACAGTGGGCAAAGCACTTGTCTACCCGTCGTATCCGTTGGCAAGGGGTTAAATGAAGATGCTTGAATAGAAACATTATATTTTAATACTGTAACAGTTCCATTAAATCGTTTTGATACAGTAACAGTTCCATTAAATAGTTTTGATACAATCATATATCAGATATTTTATGCAACTGTTTTGAACCAAACCTGTTCCCTGCCCTATTAGACAAAGTGGTGATGGTAAATGAAAACTTGTTAGCAATAACCCTTTCGATATACAAGTAACAGTGTACCAGATGCCACTAAAAGCAAAATCAAGTTACATATACCAACACTATTCTTTATCCTGTCTCCGATTAAGTAAGCTGCCTTTAGGTACAGAATGCAAACATTAGATCTGAAACTTGCGTGACCTACTATGGTGGGCTTAGGAGACGGGGACTAGGTCCTCAGCCCTTGCCTCAACTAATTTTTTATATGCAACTGGCACAGGAAATATTACATGAAAAACTAAATATCGCAAAAGATCAGGTGAAGGAGGTTGAAAATAAATTTATCATGTAGGTAAACATTTGGGGCTCCCTCTACCTGGGGGCTGTGGATAATTTAGAACTTCCTGGCTGGCAACCCCCCCCCCCCCAGTCCCTTGCTCGCTGTTGTTGTGGGGGGACTTACGAAAAGGGAATTGAGGCCCAATTAAGGGATCACCCCTACGTTGGTCCATAGCCCTCCCCTTAACCAATTTTGCATGGTCTTTCTTCTCATCCTTTCCGTTTCCATTTCTTCATCCCCTTGTTCTGTCCACTTATCCTAATTGTTAAACTCATTTTTTAAGTTTTTGCCTAAATACTTTATCATAGTCCTCCCTACTCCCTTAACTCCTTCCACTTCTAACAACCTTTATCTTACACTATACCTCAACATCTCCGCCTCTCTTACCTTTTCACTGCCATACTAACCTCTGTACTGTTCAACCTGTAACTATACCCTAATCATTAACTCATTCCTAACCCTTTTCACTACTCTACTTTACCTTGACACCATATGACCTTTGATGTCATCCAGCACTTCCTTATCCGAGGGCTTTATCCCAAGCCTTACGTTATCACAATATTTTGAGTACACTGTTGATGACCACACCACTACTGACCTTAAATGATGATGCAGCAGAATATTATCAATAAATAAATGACTTCCCTCCTGCTCAATTTCAGTTTTCTCTGGACATCTTCACTTGTATTTGCAGGTTCTTGGCCATGATCATCAAGGACCTGGATGTTGAATCAGTGTTCACTAATGTCTTCTGCCAACTGATGGGTCATGTGTGGAATCTAATTCTTTTTCATTTGAAGAATGTACATACAATGCTTCTGCTGTAATCCAGTCTAACAGAGTTGTTACATTTCTGTTTCTGTATTGGTGAGTCTATGGAGTCTGTCCAAGCAGAACTTCTAACTCAGGTATGCTACACACAACATACATAGTAACGACAGTTATTCGATGGACTGATCAGTAGCCCTGGTTCTTACATTTTCAGTCTGCTGCCTTAACCCAATGCCGCTGGGGAAAATGAACAAAAATGGGGAAAATGCTGTGCCCATTTTCTATATTTTTTTGTGAAATGTCTGCCCACAGATGGCTCTGCTAGTGCTTAGCCACAAAGGAGTCAATTAGTAGACCTTGTAACCATACGTGATTTGAATTGGCGGGAAAAACTTATTTTTTACTAGTGCTATGAATATTGATGGTTTTATTTTTATTATAAACATTATAATTATTATAATGTTTTTTAATATTAGTAACAGCAAAATAAGATAACGTAAAATATTTCATAAATCAAAGGAAAGGGTGAATGGGCGAGACGGGCAGTACTCGTAACTGGCTCATTGGTGACTTAGTAAAAGTATAGCTATCTATGTGTAAAAACATCCAAACAAGTACTAACAGTGGGCATAGCACGTGTCTACCCGTCGTACCCGTCGGCAAGGGGTTAAGTTAAACCAGCCACAGGTCCCACAGTCCTCAACCTGATCTGACCTGTTTTTATGTTTGAGCTAAAGCAGGTTTTGCACTGTCTTGCTTTCCCTTTCTCCTCTTACATACCTTTGCCTCCCCTGCCAGTTCAGACAAAAATGGAATCAAGCAGGATTTCAAAACTGCATTTTTTGGTATTTTCCGTGAACTCCCAATTATACCAGCATGGTGAAGTCTTTTCACTCATTAGGTATATTTTTGCTGTTGCTGTTGTAATGAGATCCAGACCAGTGCTAAAAAAATTGTGATCAAAACCCCACCCTGGAAGCTGTGGGAATGTAGTTATCTAATAATTAAAAAGTCTTGGATAAAGAAACAATTCAGCTTTCATAATAACTGTGTAGCAGTGAAAATAGAAAAGCTTGAAATTGTTTATTTCTGTTTTGTGTGTGTGCGCGTGTGTGGTTTGTGTATCCTAAAGGTAAAAATAGTGACAGTGGCAGCTAAGACTGACAGGAAGCAAAGTAGGGAATTCCAGTGGCTTTATCTAGAGCTGTCAAGGATTAGCACTGCATGAACAAGGGATGCTTTTAAGGCAGCCAAGGGGAACCTTCAGGAACTGATCAAAATTTTTGAAAAGATCAGGAATGATTTTATTTTGGGGTCAATATTATCAAATACCTGTGATGAACATTATCATTACCTCAGCATTACTGCTGCAAATAACTACATTTTGTCAGTGTGTATCAAACTCTTTAACCCATTGCTGATGGGCATGGGATGTACATACATGCCATGCCCACTGTGAGATTACTTTTGAATTGTTTTTACACATAGATGACTGCACTTGTACTAAGTCACCAGTGAGCCAGTTTTGAGTACTGCCTGTCTCGCCCGTTCACCCTTTTCTTTGAATTACGAAAACATTTTACATTATCTTATTTTGCTGTTACAAATGTTTATAACATTATAATAATTATAATGTTTATAATAAAAATAACACCATCGATACTTATAGCACTAGTAAAAAATGTTTTTCCCGCCAATTCAAGGAAAGGTGAAATCAGGTAAGGTCTCAAGATCTACTAATTGACTCCTTTGTGGCTAAACACTAGCAGAACCACCTAAGTACAGAGACATTTCGCAAAAATATAAAAAATGAGCACAGCATTTTCCCAGTTTTTTTTTTCATTTTCCCCAGTGGTAATGGGTTAAATACAGTGAAGGTCACATCTCCAAATTTCAGCTGGGTCTGTAAATATTGTAATATTGTCAAGGTGATTTGCTCAAGACTCACAGCATGATACTTCCTTTAAAATCCAAAGACAAAGTGTAAGACATCTTCTCGGGAAGCTTAGGACAAGATGGTATGAGAACATTTTGTACACCATACAATGAACCAAAACTAGATATTCCATTTCATGGATGGTATATGCATATCAAAAGGTTCCTGGACAGTTTGTGATGATGGATTGAGTGTACCATACTGAATGTGGCACATGCAGAGTGACCCAGACCATAGGATTATGTCATATAAGGAGATTGTGTGGCCCATTAAGGATGTGAATAACTAATTAGATGTGTGATGGTCTGATTTATCAATTAATGCTGTTTCATCACTTATCTCATTGATGCCATCAGTTACACTAGGGATGGACTGGAAAGAGATTGTGGTGGACCAACTTTCAAGATATGCACATAACATAATAGAGCTTGAGATCTGGTGATGGAGGTGTAAGAACTGTGAAAACTCTCTAGATACACTGATCACTACCCTCAAATCCTAAAGAAAGTATTTGTTTCAAGATCTTCAAGTACTAACTTATATTCATTATTAACCCCTAAAGCAGAAGTAGGCATATTTTTTCAGAGTGGGGGCCAGCAGAGACTTATAGGAGCAGCCTGTGAGAGATTAAATACAATAAATTTATAGAATAACATGCAAATCATACACAGAACTTTCTTGAAAATCATGCAGATTAGTGATACAGCTGGTGACTCATAACCATTTCAAAGGAGGATGTAGACAATAGAAGGTTGCAGTCAGAGAGCTTAGAGAAAAAGTGGGACATCATGTATTTCAAATTGGAGGAAAGCCGTTCACAACAGAAGATACTGCCATAAATGGCTATGATGCAGTGAAAATGCACAATGTGTTTTGGAAGATTGCAAGAAAGGAGACTGAGAGTAAAGAAAAAGGTAAATAATTAAAAAAAGCTTTGCCTTCACTTTATCATTGTATTGCAGCTCTACCAACATTCATGTGCATAGCAATGTCCATGAGCAGAGCCTGGTGAGCTGACCATCATTGGTAAGAGAAGTGATCAGCAAGGGGCAGGGGAAATTTGTTTAACATATTTGATGATCTGTGCATATTGCATAGCAGAGTTCAATGACCTTATGGTGGGGTGAGAGGGTGCCCCAAGATTAGGGTTTTGTTGGCTGGATTGCCATGTTAATATCAGACAAGGTGACAGACTATATCCTTGGCTGTGACTGGTGTACTCCTGCCCTAAAGGACAGACTGTAATATCGTACACAAGTAGGTGAAGGTAGTTCCCATAAAATTATGTTGAGCAGTTTCATTGTCTGGATGATAATTTAGATTTGTGTGGGTACTCAAGCTCCACTTGGTATTCCCTTGGTCCTGCTAGTCATAAGACTCATACCCAAGGACCATGTCAGTATATATTGACCTTATGCCGCCAGGAAAATGTTGTGTTGACTGTAGTATCGGTTTGTGAAGTGTCTCAATAAATAGATGGCTTCATAAATGGTTATCCACCAAGGAGTCAGGTAATGACCTCACTTGATTTACCCTTGCTCTGATTTTTTGATTTTTTGATTTACTATTGCTATCAATATTGATACTCTTATTATTATCACAGATATTATAATTATTCTAATTTTATTAACATTATTAATAGCAATATAAGATAAAATAAAATATTAACAAAAATCAAGAAAAAAGGGCAAACAGGTGAAACATGTAGTACTAGTAACCTGGTGACCTGTTTGTGAGTACTGCACTGTAAAATCTAGCCTGTCCACTGTAGACATTATTAAAGTTTTTTCCTTAAAAAAGCAACTCAATTTTTTTATTTTGTCCTGTAAGTAAGTTTCTCCTCATGAGTGAAAGTGGTTTAATTCAGAAAAATATTAAGTACTGACAAGCACAGCAGAATGCTTCTTGCAAACCATTGGATAAACACTTTTTTGCTGTGTACTTTATCCAATATTTTTTATATGTAAATGTGTTTTATTGTATTGCTTTGTTCTTTTGAAGTATGTCTATCATGGTTTCATATTAGACTACATTTGGGAGCATGAAATTTCCCTAAAAGCTCATTAATTTGCCCGCTTGGCTCTACTCTGCAGTACACTACCATCCTAATTAGAAACAAACTTGCCAGAAAATACCACTAGAACTAAAACTATAATCTGTCAATACTGTGTAGAATGTCCAATAATAATGATATAACATAGGTATCAACAATTAAGAAAGTTGTATTTCTACAAAAGAGTATGTTGTCTTGCTACAAAAACAACTTAGAAAGGACAGCTATCACAGACATATTCCAAACATACAACTGACTGGCTCATACAATATAACTGTTAGGTTCTATAAAGATTTTTTAAATGCTTGCACAGAAATATGCACCAGAATTTCGACAATACTGTAGCATCAATGTGTAATTATTCATCTCTTACCAAGTCACTCAATTTACTTTTGCAAGAAGGTCACTAGATGGAAGTAGATGTTGAGAAGTGTCAGTGTCTCATGAGTTGGTGTATATAAGTGACTCCAAACGGGCAGGTTTTGCTCAACAGCTTGTGAGAGGGGGCAGGGGATAGGTAAACAAAAACTTATTTCAAACTTCTGTATTAGAGGATTAAATGTCATATTGAAGTTCAACTAGCTGACTGGTGAAGTAAATGATAATCACCATTTACTTTTTTCAAAATTATGGATATTCTATACCAGTGCTTTCTGACATGTATTTTATGAGTACCAAATCCTAAACCTATTACTTACCAAATTTTACTCCATATGTATTTATCAGCTTTCATTTCTTTTACCTCTAAAAAATACCTTTTGCAGGAAGAGAGAAGAAAGACACAGTTTAACTGAAACCCATAATGTATTTCATAAAACACTAAGCCTCAAAAGTTGATTTACTAATCAGCTTCATTGTTTAAACAAAACATTGATTTTCCATAGAAGAAACATAGTTTACTCACTCTATATATTTGCTAAACAAATATTGTATAACATATATCCATGTCAAACTGGAAAATGCAGAAAAACCTTAGAAAATACAATACTAAAAATGTAGATAAACTAAGTACTCTAATAAATTGTAAGATCTCTTTTTCTCATAAATTACACACATGTAAATATAAATAAGTAAGTGAAAATTATTAAATAATTTTCACTTTAGAATTTTATCCTTTTTCCCGTAAATGCAGCATCCAATCTTAACAAATATGTGAACTATTTCTTATGTAAAACTTCAGACTATTACTACTTATTATATTGATTCTGATTATATTTATTGCACATCATTGAAACATTTACTCTCTGTCCAGTACAATATTTGCTCTTTTTTATTAGGAATACTGCTTATTGTTTTTTTACTTGTTCATTGACCAGAACAATCAAAATGTTATTAATCAGTGATACTGTTAATGTGTCTAGGTTAGCACATTTAAACATGTTATAACTGGACCTCATTCAATTCAATGGCATGATTGATGAATATTTCCACAAAGGCACATGGAAAGGATTTTACATCCTTTGTTTTTGGAATGTGTGAAAAACAAGCATTTAATGATGTACTGTAAATATTAGTATGAAAATATTTGAGGTGATCCCTCAGATCTGGATATTAGAGAGCAAATACAAAGAACAGCCAAACATCAGACTAGTAAGAACAAAACAGAAAAAGCTACTGGCTCATATTTCCTACACTATCAGATGGCGCATCACCTTCCTTCGTATGAACTTCTGGTTCGACTGAGAGGTTGCTGACACCTTCACTCACATCCTCTGCTGGTTCCTCTGCTTCCTTTTCTTCTCCATCTGTGGTCTTCACCTCAGTTTCCGCTACCTCTGTTGTCTCCTTTTCCGTTTTTCGAAACTCGGAGATGATCCGTTTTATACCAACCATCCAAGTGGAGCAAACGCTGGTGAAGTCAACAATAAGTCCTTGGTGGATATCCCAAGCCTCATTGTAACTGCTCTCTCTCATGGCTGGTAAAGACAATTATGATGATTACAGTTCTGTTTGTGATATTCTATAATGAAAATATTGAAGAAAATTATGCACATGTAATCTATGTGTCATGAAAACAATGAGGCATATATCTAAACTAAAGTATATTAGAATCCTTTTCATGTTACAGTTCAAGATTTTAAAACTTTCCCTAAGATTTAAAATTGGATGCCCATTGGACATTTAAGAGATTTACTATACGTTAAACCTACCCTACATATATACATATATATATATATATATATATATATATATATATATATATATATATATATTTATATATAAGTATTCATATTTATATATATGAATATATATTTATATATATGTATATCTATATATATATATATATGTATACATATATATATATATATATATATATATATATATATATAATACACACACATATATATACACACATATATTGTATTAAATATGTATATATGTATGTGTTAATATATACATATATATGTATCTATATACATATATATGTATCTATATACACATTTATGTATCTATATACATAAATATATATACATAAAAACACTATATATGTATATATGTTTATATACACACATACATACATACAAACACACATATATACATATATATATATATACACATACATATATACATAAATAGAAATATGTATATATGTATATAGATTTATATATATATGTACATATAAGTATATATATATATATATATATATATATATGTAAATATGTACATGTATATATATGCATATATACTACATATATATAAGCATATATATGCAACATATATATACATACATACATATGTGTATATATACATATGTATGCAACATACATATATGTACATGTGTATATATACAATGTATATACATATAAATACATATATACATGTATACATATGTATACACATATACATATATATGTATATGTATATACACATACATATATGTATATACATATATGTTTACATGTACACATATACATGTATACATATATACACATACATGTATACATATGTGTATACATGTATATACATTATATATGTTACCATATGTCTATATACATATATATATACATACACATATAAAATTATAAACATATATGTATATATACATATATATAATCATATAATACATACATATAAATACATATATAGTATATACATGCACATGTATGTATGTATGTATGTATGTATGTATGTATGTATAAACACACACACACACACACACACACACACACACACACACACACACACACACACACACGCGCGCGCGCGCACACACACCCGCACACACACACACACACACACACACACACACACACACACACACACACACACACACACACACACACACACACACACACACACACACACACATACACGCACACACACACACACACACACACACACACACACACACACACACACACACACACACACACACACATATGTGTATATATATATTTATATGTATATACATGTTTATATATATTCTATATATATATAGTATATGTACGTATAAAAGTAAATTACAAGTTTATGATATAACAACAAATTATCAGGTGATACCTGCTCTTGTCTGTCAAGATTATTGGTGCCAGTACTGCAAGAAATGAGGCTGCCTGGCATACAACTTAATATAAATGCCTTTCTGTCATAATGAATATGGTAAAATACATTTACTGCCTCATTGGTAAGTAATTGTATGCACAGGTGCTGGAAGAAGGAATGTTCAAAGCTGCTACATATGTCATTTAGAAAATCCTGTTGTCCTTTTACCAGAGAACAAAATCCTAAATAAAAAATATGTGCCAAGTATTTAGTCTGTGCAATCATATGAATATTCTAATAATCAAAGTAATAGTTTGCAGGCTGTATAATTTGTTTTCACGGATTTTTATGCCACATCTTCATTTCACTTTCACTTTTGGGCTGAGA